>NW_017134119.1:0-533 GCF_001652005.2 Ceratina calcarata | reverse complement strand
TAATAAAATAAATGCAAACCACGATTGATAAGTCGAAGCGAGACTGAAATTCGGTTAATCGACGCACGTTGCCAGTCGCGGAATTAACGGTTCGAATAGGAATTGTGTTTGTTAACGTCGGGGTGGTAAAAAGGTAGCGGGGAGAAATTCCGTAGGAAATGGAACGAGGAAATTCGATTGCCGATCCCGCGCGACGCTCCACGCTCGGTGAAATTTGCATTCGCGCCGGTTCCGCGTCGGGGTGCTAAAAGTTATTAGGGGGAAAGAATACGGCGCGGAACGAAAGTTGCAAGACAGTGGGGAACGTCGTTAAAGCTGATTCCTGGCCAACTTTTCCGGCGAGTTGCCCGGGGGAAAGGGACCGTCGGTATAGCAAGGTTCTTAGACTACATGCATAATGAAGCAACAACTTTCGATCGCTATAGTATAGTTACATTTTACTGCAATAAAGATAATATTCTAAAAGATAAAAATTCCATCTAAGTCATAATATCTAATTCACTGCAATAAAGATAATATTCTAAAAGATAAAA
>NW_017134118.1:0-440 GCF_001652005.2 Ceratina calcarata | reverse complement strand
ACTCCGTTTTGCCCCGTGCGATTCGAAGTGTCCGCGTGTTTATTCAGCGCACGGTCGTTCATCACCCACATGACAATATTGGCTGATGGGAATTGCTTGTATCCCGTGATACGCACCATTTGATATGCGGGCCCAGATCCACCCCCGGCCCTTTGTCCAACTTTCAAGATAATTGCCTATCTCCATCAATTACTATTATTATTTCCCAGATTTTTATATACAATGGATCGATTCTTTTATCACTTCCTCCATTAATTGTTTTATTAATCGTATCAATTATTAATTGGTTTGTCTATGATTTATTAGATGACTCGTCAATTATTTTGTATCATTTATCAATTGCTTCATCGTTGTATTCGTCAGATGTTTCGTACACTGATTTATTAGAATGATCTATCAATTATTTAACACTAGATTGGCCAAGGAAGTAATTTTGACTG
>NW_017134117.1:0-440 GCF_001652005.2 Ceratina calcarata | reverse complement strand
GTACACCGAAAATATTAATTAGTTAGGTTTATATTTGATTGAATGAATTGGAGCAACGTGTTCATTTTTCTTACATAATGGATCCAAAGTACCATTTCGTATCACTATTTTGTGTAACCTAATAGTCCCTTGTTGATACCATATTCGTCTCTCGTCGGAACCATTACGTAAATATCTTCGTCCGCTGTAAGCCGCATATCCAGTATTCAAGTACATTCCGAATGTTATGAAACACTCTGTATTGTGCCGGGATCGTGAACGGAAGTTCCCCAAGTCCGACGGGAATTGCGCACAGAGGCCACGAATTTCTGAACCGGTGAAGCCTGCATTTAATTACACGACCTGAAGTTCGCGGGCTACCTAGCTTCCGCGTTATTGCCTACGTTCTAATTACACGTAGTACAGCGACAAAATCATTGTTCAAACGACTGATCATTGTA
>NW_017134116.1:0-440 GCF_001652005.2 Ceratina calcarata | reverse complement strand
TTCGTAGACATTTTTCTTAGGATATATAATTTGTTTTAACAAGTAATCCACAGTGCTGTGATAATTCTTTTTTAGACATGTTTATAAAAATGTTATACTTGTCCTTAGCAAGTCGAGCAGATTCTACTTTCTCCTGTTTTCCTCTTATTATCCGCATTTTCGTATTCTCCTCGTCTTTTCACGAAACAACCATTAAGGCAGTATCTGCAATGGAGTTCTGCGTTGGGAGAAAAATGGTTGCTGAATTGTTCATTCAGAGGAAACTTTTTCGCTCGGTAGCTTCGCACATTAAGCCCTCGTTTTGCACGGTAATTAACTTCTTCGACGTAGATTCTGATACCACCTGCTGTTGCAGACCATTGAAACATGGTCTCAGATTAATTACTCGTTTGTTGTCGTGTGCAATTATTTTTTTTTTTTATTTAATAGGCGTATATAAT
>NW_017134115.1:0-440 GCF_001652005.2 Ceratina calcarata | reverse complement strand
TGTACCACGAGTTCTGGGATACTCTGTGTACATACATGCAGGATATCCCAGAAAAAGTGTCAGAGCCGAAAAGAGGTGACTTCGTAGGTTTCTGAACAGCAATTTCCTTATGCAAAATGTACAGTCAGTCACGGTTTTTGAACTGTTAACGAGGAATACTGACTAATGACGGAAATATTGGCTCGAATCGTAAAGCTCGGCCGTGGTTCAGCGCGGGCCCTACACGTGCTTTCATTGGTCAGCATTCTTCGTTAATAATTCAAAAACCATGCCTCACTCTGCATTTTGCCAAAAGAAAGTTTTGTTAAAAAATACATACACAATCATCTCTATTCGGCTCTAATACTTTCTCAGTATATTTCGGACAGGTACCCTATCCTAAATCATACATCCGTTCCCAATACCTCGATTATACTACACAAGTGATCCTGAGATGATAG
>NW_017134114.1:0-440 GCF_001652005.2 Ceratina calcarata | reverse complement strand
GTATGATTCATTGTACAATTACGATTAGATGATCTACTATAAAATTTTTTTATATGGAAGTATCTTAAGACTTGAAATATAAATGAAACGTTAATGCGTTTATTCTATGCTTATTTCTCTTGGCAACGAAAAAGCAGAGCGAGCAAAATGCTATGAATACTCAACTACAGCTAGCCTATCCGCGGTACGAGAACAGCTTTTTATGGTCGAATTCATTCCGTGCAAGACGGCCGCGATTAACGGATTATAACAGCCGCTTGAAAGCTTCATCCGCGATCAATCTGAAAGCTAGAATTAAGTTGTTACGCTTGCGAGAAGAAGCAGCGTAAACATGGAGGGACGTAAATTAAATGACGTGATTTACGTTCGCGTTTAGTTGATAGACGAAATAATTTGTAGAATCCTTGCTCAATGATTTACTTTCCTTATTTTTATCACAT
>NW_017134113.1:0-440 GCF_001652005.2 Ceratina calcarata | reverse complement strand
GAGTACGTAATGCTAATAAGAATAGAAATGCTAATAGGAAGATGCTTACGTTTATTGTTGGAGTTTCTCATTCACCGAAACATGTTGACTCCTTGGAAAGTATATAGACTGCGAATATTGCCTGGGAAAAGGGCCTCTGACCGGAAAATCCGGCCCCCCTCCACACTTGGAGAAAAATGCCCAGTTGAATTAGATTGATGCTGTTCAGGATCGAGTTAGTAAAACCTTGAGGCGTTTGAATGTTCTAGATCTGGATTCTCCTAGATTTGGAAACTTGTCGTTGAAAATTAGTGGTACCATGTATCATTCATCAGTAGTTCTATAGGTGTTGCCTCGAAAATGTTCTTCACAAATTCTGTCTGATTTGGAGATGTGTTGGGTTTGAGTCCTTCCTCTATTTCCCATAACCGGGCAATATCAAATGACAAGGACAAAGCTAT
>NW_017134112.1:0-440 GCF_001652005.2 Ceratina calcarata | reverse complement strand
GATTAAAATTGAGGAAAATGGGGGTCGATTTTATTATTAAAGAAGGTAGATATTTTGTTTAAATTTTTTGCATGTTCTTTTGTGACTGGGAGATGTGGGGTTCTTATATTCTGTATTATTAGTTATGGTTTTAAGGGGAGATATGTTGGGAATTGTTTTTGGCTTTGTTTGTTTATTCATCAGTTTGGTAATGTTGGAGTTTTTCTTCCCAAGGCTTGGAATGGTAACGGTCACGGCCTGGTCGGCTGTATTTTGACCAGGTATAAGATAGAGGGATAAAGTATTGAAGGTTTGCCATAGTATATAATAGGCTTGTAAAAAGGGGAATGAGTTGTTTGCTGGTTATTTTTGGAGAAAGTGGAATTATTTGTTAGGAATCTACTGTTGCTATGCCTTGCTGATTTGAATATAAAAAGAGGTTGATGTATAATTAATTAATG
>NW_017134111.1:0-440 GCF_001652005.2 Ceratina calcarata | reverse complement strand
TTATCGATAGGCTACGAATCTTTTGAAGAAGGCAGAAGGCGTGGTAACGCTCACAGTGGTCAATCCGAATCAAAGTAAAGTCGCCAAGGACGAGGAGGACAGGGCAAAAGGCATTGTCCCAGAGCCTGAAGGTAATTAACGAGATAGACAATTTCTAATGAAATTTATCTTTCATATTTTAAATGCGAATTTCAAAATCAGCACCGAAAGTACCGGAGAAACCACCGGAACCGGAGGGACCTAAGGATCCAAAGGAGTGCAAGATAATCAGTGGCAAGGACACGACGATAGAGTTCCAGAAAGACAAGGACAAGGGCATCGGATTCATCATTTGTGGCGGTTCCGACACACCACTGGTAGGTTTTCACAGATTCAATCAAATACAAATTTTATAATTAACACTAGATTGCCCAAGGAAGTAATTTTGACTGCTTTTGGAC
>NW_017134110.1:0-440 GCF_001652005.2 Ceratina calcarata | reverse complement strand
ATGGAGCGGTTGTTGTATTTGAATGGGTTGTTCTTTGTGACGGTACTTCTTGTCGAACCTTAGCTGGAATGTTTCAAATGTGTTCAGGTGAGAGGTGGCGAGGGGCTGGGGGCTTGATCCTATTCGTGTCTGGGTTGTTAATGATTTATCTGTCCGGGCTTTTGTCTTGTTGCTTGTCTGTGTAATGAATGTAGTTGTTAGTTAGAATATTCGCATCTCTTTTGTCGGTGTGCTTCGTGCTTGAGGGTGTGTTAGTGCTTCAGTGGGTCGGCCGGAGGTGTGGTTAATTCTTATTGGTTGCTTGTGGTGATTGGGGGATTTGTTCGTCTTTTGTGTTTTTCGGCGTGGTCTGAGTTTCAGGGGCTATACAGGGTGTCCCAGAACTACTACTACACCCGAAAATGAGGACGAGCTGAGGTGATTTTAAACAACTTTTTCCT
>NW_017134109.1:0-440 GCF_001652005.2 Ceratina calcarata | reverse complement strand
ATGAAGTAGACGTTTGTACGCCGCGGAAAACTGTACACAATTAGGATTATTGTTGAATCCTCCCATCGATCTAATACATGAAAAAAAAGTTTCTAGGTGATCCTGCGAAAGTTTATATGTTAATAACTATTGCAATTGCTCTGTTTCAATATACTCGTGGAATATATGTTTTAAATTTATCATATTTATGATGCAGCCAAGAAATCCAGTTTTTAACGGTGTCTGTGTTATTGGTGGACCATCTTTCGTTAATTTAATGTTCGATAAATAATGCGTTGCATAAGTAAAGAAATTGAAAATTTCCTCTGCTGTATCGCTTTTTAGTGGTCGTTTATACTTATAGGAAAATAAGCTCCGTGAATTTAAACAGTCGAATACATTATTGACGACTCGGCAGAAGTGTGCTGTTGCAGCACATCCAACGAAAGCCGGGTGTTGAT
>NW_017134108.1:12150-13175 GCF_001652005.2 Ceratina calcarata | reverse complement strand
CTTGCGGCTCTAACATTGCCGTTAGCCCATATTTGTTCACTTGTGTTCCTACAGCGATCACGAGCACCGACGTCAGGATCGAGGCAGCAGACGTCGGCGTTAAGTAGACGAGGAGCTGCATTGGAAAACGTCGAAGATCGCTCCAGTCGGATACAACGGACGGACGCTGTAATTCCCGGCCCTCCCGGCAAAGGAGGGAATCTCCGGCGGACAACAACAGAGAACTTAATTTGAATAAACCAGGTTTCAATCCTGTTTAATTTTCTAATTCGGTTCTTGTTTGAGATGTGCCGAGTTTAATTGCTGATTTCCGGATAGGATGTTGTGAGTTCGCGATAAAATAATTGAGCACGTTGTGATGTTTAAAGCGCGTTTAATATATAAAAAAGGAAATCACATTTACAGAAGTCGGTTGATTAAATATAATGAGTGAACACGCGTCGCAGAGTTTAACCCGAGTTTTGCCAAACGTGATTGATTCACGTGATTGTTCCGATGATGATCACGATGTTGAATGTGATCATTGAATGATGTTGATCGTGACCGTTACACAAGAGTGTGATTTAAACTACCGAGATTCACAGAAATTCGGCCCATGAAATTATATTAATCACACGGAATTTGAGTTCGATTGTCCCTTAGCGATAACTCAAGAAGAGTGAGTGTAACAGGATCGCGAGTACAAGAGATTCGAGAGTAAATTCGAACACGTCCGCACTGAGTAAAACCTTAATGAGCAGTAAGGATCGTTGGCCGTGATAAATGGCTGATCCTTCTTCCTGCGCAATCGATATTAGTAGCGCGTGGTGCACATTGACGTGACTCATCGTGATTGGTGCGATCGATCCTCGCATCAATCGCGATGATTCTAGAGTTTCCATCTAGTGCGCCTTTACCCTAGAGTTTTCATGTGCGTGCGCCTTTGGCGGTATATCCTAAAGGCTCTTTCTCAAACAGTTTGAATTAATTAAATCCTAATATATAATACGAGAAAAATATATACAATATAACGCTAGGATAAACAG
>NW_017134108.1:0-10148 GCF_001652005.2 Ceratina calcarata | reverse complement strand
CTCCTGGGGTTCCTAGAGAGGACATACGTGAAGGAGCAGCCCCCGTATTCGTGAAGTGAACGAATACGGGACATGCTTGTTCCAGGTAACCCTGCACTTTATTCTGCATCTCACCACTCCACGGGTCTCAGCCCGGCTGATAGAATTCGGTTCCGCATAGTGCTGAGACTTGAGGTCCTACAGAGGCCACCACTCTTACACAGTGCAACGAGGCGGTGAGCAGTAGCAGCAGAACACCGTTCGTTGAGTAATCAACGCATACGGTTCCGGTCTCTTTTCGGAGTAATTCGAAAGACCGATGCGGAGTGCGAAAAGCCTCTGGAAAATACAGTCCACTGAGCACGCTGTTGAACTGATTCACCTTGCGGCTCTAACATTGCCGTTAGCCCATATTTGTTCACTTGTGTTCCTACAGCGATCACGAGCACCGACGTCAGGATCGAGGCAGCAGACGTCGGCGTTAAGTAGACGAGGAGCTGCATTGGAAAACGTCGAAGATCGCTCCAGTCGGATACAACGGACGGACGCTGTAATTCCCGGCCCTCCCGGCAAAGGAGGGAATCTCCGGCGGACAACAACAGAGAACTTAATTTGAATAAACCAGGTTTCAATCCTGTTTAATTTTCTAATTCGGTTCATGTTTGAGATGTGCCGAGTTTAATTGCTGATTTCCGGATAGGATGTTGTGAGTTCGCGATAAAATAATTGAGCACGTTGTGATGTTTAAAGCGCGTTTAATATATAAAAAAGGAAATCACATTTACAGAAGTCGGTTGATTAAATATAATGAGTGAACACGCGTCGCAGAGTTTAACCCGAGTTTTACCAAACGTGATTGATTCACGTGATTGTTCCAATGATGATCACGATGTTATTGATCGTGGGGGGAAATCCTCATGGACACCCACGCAGGAAGATCAGGGAGCCTTGGCTCCAAGTGCTGACCGCGTGGGTAGTGCCGGACTCTTACCGTCTAAAAACCCCCCGGTGACTCCTTGAAAGCGCCACGGGAAGGGTTCGAGACCCCTTTCGGATTGCTCCGAATCCTTCCCGCGCTTTTTTCCTAAGAAAACTCCTTTTAATTCCTCAAACCCTGAAAGAAAAAGGAAAGATGCATACCTTAGTTATTACTCCTCAAACCGTAAGGGAGGGTTTCATACTTATTTGTTCTTCGAGCAGAATCACTTGCTCGAAGTCTTCGTACCTCTACTCCCTATGAACTTAGGTGTTCACGGGTTCATTCCTCTCCCGGCTTGTGTACGATTCGGAACGTTGCGTCATTCTTTTTTGTCGACATGTTTGTTCACTATGTGGACAAATATGTAGCTCATGTATTATATAGTGCCGTGATTGTCAATTCGGTAAAACTGAAAATACGTGATCATTCCCCTGTTAGTACAGGTAAGTATACGCTGTCATTCGTCCATTCGTCCATACAATTACATAAATACGCGTTCTTTTGTGTTATCCATTCATACATTAACAGTTCTGGTTGGTAAGAATTACTGATGTGTCATGTACGACTGTATTTCCGTGTACAGCTGTACATCGCATGTGCGGGTGCTTCTTAATGGATCGGCGCAAGCGCAAGGTTTGTTTGTGCCGGTTGAGTTCCAATATGTCGCGGACTGACATGTGCGTGTCGTGATCCGCGTGTAATTCTTTTGTTTGTCCTTTTAGATTATTTGGTGTGTTTCGGCAAAAGAAATCCTGTCTGAGCAAAAGAAATCGCTTCTGGAATTTCAATTATATTATCGAAATATCTTATGTAATCGGTCGAACGTTCGCGAAGGTTTTGTTTACATTATTAAGTCTTTCAAAGGCTCACACACATTTACACTTAATCCTCATGTATACACACACAATCATCCTCGCTCTCGTTCGAGCAACGAGAGCCCCTGATCAAGGACACAGTAAGTCGGCATCTCTCGAAGATAACAGACCAACATGTCTCACTCAGTACATACGCGTGTTAGAACCATAAAGTGAATTTCTCTTCTAACCGCGTATTCTCGAAAAGTCTCTATCTTCTACAGTTGTCGATATCTCTCTAATAGAACACTCCCGTTCGAGCATTCAAAGTTACTGTCTAATTCTCAACGAGTATTATCGACTAAGTTCTCTCTCTATCAAAGTTAATCGGCGTGTCTCAGATCTCAACACGCGGTTTGGAAATAAATGTGATTCTCTCATTCAACCGGGTGTTCAAGTATTTTCTCTAAAGATCTCTCTCTCTCTCTCAGCTTCGGCCTTCTCCAACTCTCACCACCTCTCCTCACAGTTTCCTTTGGAGTTCTCTCACTAAACATGGTGAGAGTGTAGTCTCGATCCGGTGCGCTTGGTGTTCGACGATGAGTCGTTGTGCACTTATGTTAGTGCCGATGTCCATCTTCTGTGGATGCTGGCTGCGTTGCTTTGTGCATCTCTGGATGCTTGCCTTATGTTCTCGTTCACTTCCTTTTTTTTCATGACAGTCTCGCAGAAGGACTTGAAAGCTTCCCAGTTCTCCGGGGATTGAAGAATTGCTCTAATGGTATCTTCGAGGTTCGCCAGTTGTCCGGTTGTGTTGTGTAAATTCCTTCTTTCTTCTGCCCATGCTGGACATACAAATGCAGTATGTTCATTGTTGTCCTTTGAAGCATTGCAGTGATGACATTTTGGAGTGGGTTCCTTCTTTATTCTACACAGGTAATCTCCCAAACAACCATGTCCGGAGATTACCTGTGTCATCCTGTACGATATGCTTCCGTTATGTCGGTGAATCCAGTTGTTGAAAAGAGGAAGTATTGCTCTGACTACCTTTTGCTCCTTGTTACGTGAGGATTGTAATTTCGCTTGCCAGGTTTGTAGAATTTCTTCCTTTCTGTCATTTTTTAACCTATCTTTTTCTCTTTTTAGGGTTATGCTGTCTGCTGTTGATAGCGCACGCTCGAGACGGAAGTACTTGTCGAAAACCCTTATGAGAACGTCGATAGGTGGGGAACTGGCTAAGAGGAAAACGGCTTGAGTGGCAATCGTTTTGTATCCCCTTATTATACGTTGCCCCATCTTTTTCTGTTCGTTTATCAGTTGTCTGATTAACTTTTTGTTTCCTAGGACTTCTTTTGCCCAGATATGGCATCCATAAATGGCCATAGAATTGAAGGAGTTAATGTATAGTCTTCTGACTTCTTCCCTAGGGCCTCCTAAGTTTGGCAAGATATTATGAAGTGCATTGTAATACCCTCTCAATCTCGGGATTAGGTTGTCCACATGTTGGGTAAATGAAAGTCTTTCGTCTAGTATAACTCCCAGATATCTCATTTCCGTTTTCATCGGTATTCTAATACCGTTGATCGTCATGTTTTTTGAGTCATTCGTAACCGTCATGTTTTTTGGGTAATAACATGTGATTGTCGTCTTATTTGTTGCTACTTTGAGTCCTAACTTTCTTATTCTTTCCAGAACGTTCCTTGATGCTAATTCTGCACGGCCTGTGGCTATCTGGATATTTTCCCCCGTTGCAATGATGATAGTGTCATCTGCGTAACCAGTCAGCTGTGCGCTGTCGGCTAGTGGGGTGCGCAGGATCTCGTCATAGCCGATATTCCAGAGCGGTGCCGCTAGGGTGGAGCCTTGGGGTACACTGCAACTCATTTTCTTGGTTTGGAGCTTCCCATCTGCGTCTATGGCCGTTACTTGTCTATCGATCAGGTAAGTTGTAATTATTTCGGTTAAGTACTTGGGGAAACGTCTCCTTTTCATAGCTTCCGTAATTGAGGGCCACGGTAGAGAGTTGAAAGCATTGCTTATATCTATGCTTACCGCGACCACGCATTTACCAGCTACTACGTTGGAGTCAATAAAATCTTTTACTCTTTTAATGGCGTCAATTGTTCCTTTACCCTTCCTGAAACCAAATTGCCATTGGGCCAGTGTGTTATTGTTTCTGTTGCACCATTCTTCTATTCTGTTCCCTATTATCCTCTCGAATACTTTGCTCAGGTCGTCTATAAGACAGAGCGGCCTGTAAGCAGAGGGGTCATCTGGAGGATTCCCGGGTTTATTCAATGGGATAAGTTTCGCTTGTTTCCAGCTCGCTGGGAATTTTCGCAGCTTGAGGCATGTATTGAAGATTTCACTGAGTCGGTGTTCCATTGTTTCGGCCGTAAGGCTTATAACTTGGACGGGAACTCCTTTCGGCCCTGGGGCGGATTTTTTCCTCTTCATTTTTTTAATACTATTTTGTATCTCCTCAGGTGTAATCTCCCATTCGTTGAGCCATTCACCGGTTGGTCTTGGTGGGGTCCACTGCGGGCATTCGGGGAAGAGGGAGTCTACGACCTTCTTCAGTAAGTCTGGACTCATGCTTTCGGTCGCCACTGGGCCTCCACTGTTTCTCAGCTTTTTAGTCCATTTATATGGCTTGCCCCATGGATCTTCGTCGAGCGTTTGAAGAAAGTTGTTCCATACTTGCTTCTTTGCAGCTATTATGGACTTTTTGAATTCCTTCTTCGCTATTTTGTAATGATCGAGTTTGCGGGACAATTCTTCAGTGTTTGGTTGCGATTTTCTCTTAGCTCTTTGCCAGGCCCTTCTTCTCTTCTGGCATTCGAGCCTTAGTGTTGTCAGATTACAATTCCACCACTCGTTGGGGGTTTTGTAATGCGGGTTCTTTTTCTCGGCATCGATTGGTTACATGCTCTCGTCATCATTTTTTCTAATTTATCTATTTCTTCTTCTAGGTTTGAGGTGCTGATCTCCATCAGGTTCCAGGACTCTGCGGTGATTATTGCTCTGCACAGGTCATTGTTAATTTTGTTTTTATTCCATCTGGGGAAGGTTTGCTCGCTGAGTTGTCTTGCTTTTTCAGAGTTTGTGGCAGTGGATGGTCATAGAGATGTACACGTGGTCGGAGAGTGTCTCCACTTCCTCGTGTACTTTCCAGTTCCATATTCGTTTTACAGCGGATTCATTTGCCCATGTTAGGTCGATTACTGACAAGCCTTGGGTTCTAACGCAGGTTGGTGTATTTCCCTTGTTTACTAGGAAAAGTCTGTTGGTTATAGCCCATTTCTCAAGGGCTTTACCTTTTCTGCTGTCGTGCTTGCTTCCCCATATCCTGTTGTGAGCATTGAAGTCTCCTCCGATGATTAATGAAGTTTTCGTGATCTCGAGTCTGATTTTTCTGCCAATTTCTTTCAGAAATTCTTCGAAGTCAGCAGATGATTTGCTTGGAGAGAAATAACAGCTCCCTATTCTTACCCGATGGTCACCGGCGAGAATAAAGCCGTCGAGTGTTCAGTGCTTTAAAGGATGATGTTATCCTATCGTTGTGTATGTATAATGCCGCTTTCCCGCTCGGGTCACATAGCCATCCTTTACCTGGGTTTTTTCGTGGTTCGCTAATTATCCCTATGTCGATTTATATTCGTCACATCGCTTTATGAACAGTGAGCTCGCGGCGTATGAGTTGTTTAAGTTCGATTGTATAATCTTAATGTCCATTATGTTGCGGTTAGTCTATTTTTTCTAATTTGTTTTTCCTTTTCAGGTTCGTCGTTTTCAGCTGCGCTGGGTCTTGTGTGGATTTCCACTTGGGAAACTGTCTCTGTGTTTGAGGTGAGTTGGCTATTTGCTGCGACTTTGTCGGTCTCAGCGTTGTCCTTTCGAGTGTTTCTTTTTCTCTGGCCGTCGTCCTCCTTAAATTTGCGTAGTTTGGTGCACGCATTACTGCCCATTCTGTGATCCGCGGGCATTTTTTCTTCCTCGCAGAGTCTGCAGAACATTCTAATGGCATGGCAGTCTCTGGCCACGTGTTCCTTGTCCCCGCATTTGTAGCACCAGCCGGACCTATCGATGGGATTTTTGCAGGCCCGATGAGATGTCCAAACTCCCAACATCTGTAGCATTGTAACGGTCTTAACTCTGCTTCCGTGATTTTGACGTCTGACCATCCCATCCTTATTCTGCCTTCCGCTAGGAGTTTGAGTGCAGTTTCCTTCCTGCATCTTAGCGAGACCGAGCTGGTGCCACGTAAATTTTTACGGATTGTCCCTACTCTAATACCTTGGTCTGTTCCTGTTGTTCTCTTGATGGCTTCAACTATGTCGTGTTCATTTATTGAGAGGTCCATTCCTAAGACTATGATCTCCTTCCATTTTTGGATAAGTTTCGCTTGTTTCCAGCTCGCTGGGAATTTTCGCAGCTTGAGGCATGTATTGAAGATTTCACTGAGTCGGTGTTCCATTGTTTCGGCCGTAAGGCTTATAACTTGGACGGGAACTCCTTTCGGCCCTGGGGCGGATTTTTTCCTCTTCATTTTTTTAATACTATTTTGTATCTCCTCAGGTGTAATCTCCCATTCGTTGAGCCATTCACCGGTTGGGCTTGGTGGGGTCCACTGCGGGCATTCGGGGAAGAGGGAGTCTACGACCTTCTTCAGTAAGTCTGGACTCATGCTTTCGGTCGCCACTGGGCCTCCACTGTTTCTCAGCTTTTTAGTCCATTTATATGGCTTGCCCCATGGATCTTCGTCGAGCGTTTGAAGAAAGTTGTTCCATACTTGCTTCTTTGCAGCTATTATGGACTTTTTGAATTCCTTCTTCGCTATTTTGTAATGATCGAGTTTGCGGGACAATTCTTCAGTGTTTGGTTGCGATTTTCTCTTAGCTCTTTGCCAGGCCCTTCTTCTCTTCTGGCATTCGAGCCTTAGTGTTGTCAGATTACAATTCCACCACTCGTTGGGGGTTTTGTAATGCGGGTTCTTTTTCTCGGCATCGATTGGTTACATGCTCTCGTCATCATTTTTTCTAATTTATCTATTTCTTCTTCTAGGTTTGAGGTGCTGATCTCCATCAGGTTCCAGGACTCTGCGGTGATTATTGCTCTGCACAGGTCATTGTTAATTTTGTTTTTATTCCATCTGGGGAAGGTTTGCTCGCTGAGTTGTCTTGCTTTTTCAGAGTTTGTGGCAGTGGATGGTCATAGAGATGTACACGTGGTCGGAGAGTGTCTCCACTTCCTCGTGTACTTTCCAGTTCCATATTCGTTTTACAGCGGATTCATTTGCCCATGTTAGGTCGATTACTGACAAGCCTTGGGTTCTAACGCAGGTTGGTGTATTTCCCTTGTTTACTAGGAAAAGTCTGTTGGTTATAGCCCATTTCTCAAGGGCTTTACCTTTTCTGCTGTCGTGCTTGCTTCCCCATATCCTGTTGTGAGCATTGAAGTCTCCTCCGATGATTAATGAAGTTTTCGTGATCTCGAGTCTGATTTTTCTGCCAATTTCTTTCAGAAATTCTTCGAAGTCAGCAGATGATTTGCTTGGAGAGAAATAACAGCTCCCTATTCTTACCCGATGGTCACCGGCGAGAATAAAGCCGTCGAGTGTTCAGTGCTTTAAAGGATGATGTTATCCTATCGTTGTGTATGTATAATGCCGCTTTCCCGCTCGGGTCACATAGCCATCCTTTACCTGGGTTTTTTCGTGGTTCGCTAATTATCCCTATGTCGATTTATATTCGTCACATCGCTTTATGAACAGTGAGCTCGCGGCGTATGAGTTGTTTAAGTTCGATTGTATAATCTTAATGTCCATTATGTTGCGGTTAGTCTATTTTTTCTAATTTGTTTTTCCTTTTCAGGTTCGTCGTTTTCAGCTGCGCTGGGTCTTGTGTGGATTTCCACTTGGGAAACTGTCTCTGTGTTTGAGGTGAGTTGGCTATTTGCTGCGACTTTGTCGGTCTCAGCGTTGTCCTTTCGAGTGTTTCTTTTTCTCTGGCCGTCGTCCTCCTTAAATTTGCGTAGTTTGGTGCACGCATTACTGCCCATTCTGTGATCCGCGGGCATTTTTTCTTCCTCGCAGAGTCTGCAGAACATTCTAATGGCATGGCAGTCTCTGGCCACGTGTTCCTTGTCCCCGCATTTGTAGCACCAGCCGGACCTATCGATGGGATTTTTGCAGGCCCGATGAGATGTCCAAACTCCCAACATCTGTAGCATTGTAACGGTCTTAACTCTGCTTCCGTGATTTTGACGTCTGACCATCCCATCCTTATTCTGCCTTCCGCTAGGAGTTTGAGTGCAGTTTCCTTCCTGCATCTTAGCGAGACCGAGCTGGTGCCACGTAAATTTTTACGGATTGTCCCTACTCTAATACCTTGGTCTGTTCCTGTTGTTCTCTTGATGGCTTCAACTATGTCGTGTTCATTTATTGAGAGGTCCATTCCTAAGACTATGATCTCCTTCCATTTTTGTGGACAAGTCACTCTTACTTTTTTCTCTTTGAATAGGTCCGCGATTTTTTCAGCGAGCGCATTGGTCTTCTTCTCCATTTCCTTCCCGGTGATTTCAAGGATGAGGCCGCCATTAAGGGAGGTTCTTGGCCTGACTCCTTCTATTCCTAGATCTTGAATATTTATTTTGTCTCGCGCCTGCTTCATTATTTCAGCGTATTCGATTTTACAGCCTACTTCTCTGATAATATGGATCACCTCACGGTCTTTTGTTATTCTCGTAGGGTTTTTCTTCTTAGTTTTCTGCATATTTGCACCTGTGTCGCGCGCCTTCGTCGTTTGTGTCGCCTTTTGGTTTTTGACCTCTTTGGTCGTCGTCTTTTGCTTCCTTCCTACTATTTCGGTCCATTTGGGTGGTATTATTTCTGCAGGTTTGTTCATGTTGTCTTCTTTGTTCTTGTCTTCTGCAGTGATTCTTTTTATAGCGTTTTTTTCTTTTTCAGGTGGCGAGACTCTGTTAGACAGACAAGTGGCCATGATCTCCTTGATTTATGATTTGAAATCCGACATTTGTTTGTCCAGGCTTGCTTTCATCTCCTTCATGTGGTCTTGGAGTATGTGCGTATCGGGGATGTTCCCCTCGTCCTCCTTTCTTTTGCTGATTGAATTTTCTAGTACTGAAATTCTTTTTTCCAGTACTTTAATGTAGCTTTTCAGCTTGCTATTATCTTCCTTCAGCTTTAAGTTCATAATTCCGTATGCCTTTTCGTTTCTTCTTCCGGAGAGTTCTGCGCTTATTTCCTTTATTGTTCCCTCAGCGACTTTTAGTTTTTTTTGGTATCCTCCTTGCAGGTTGGAAGATCTTGTTCTAACAATCTGAATGTCTTGGACACATTCCAGTAACGAACTACTCTGTTGTATATACATTAAAATAAGAGTTTCGAATAGGGCGCGGTAATTAGGAATTAGGTACAAACGGTGTACGGCGCTGATAGCGAGATGTACATTACGGATAGATATATATATGGCGTACGCAGGATGTACAAAGTGTGTGGAGAAAGTGCTACCGAAGTACGCAGTACGAGATACACAGCTACGATATACATACGCAGCCATTGTTAACCAGCTATTAAAGTATGGTGTAAGATTACGCATCCGAATTACAATTACGTTCCGGATCTCCATCGATCCTTCGCTTTCCCGCGAAACATCACATACTCAATGTTATGTCAGGTTGATTCGCAGTGTCGACGGAAAATTCGCTATCATCTCCTTCTGAGAGTGATTCGACGTCGGAGTCGTTTACTGAGTAGCTCAGTTTCTTCTTTTTCTTGTCGTTTTTCTTCTTCTTTTCTGCGGATTTCTTTTTTTCGTTGCTTCTTTTTCTTTTGCTCTGTTTCAGGGTGCTCATCGAAATGGAGCCTACAGGGGTCCTGAAAACATTGCTTTCATCTTGCGGAGTTACTTGAAGGGGCGGCTGACTCTGCAGGCCCACTGGGCTTCGCTGTAAGGAGAATCTCGGTGCGTGACCGCTTTCGTACGATTCTCTGCCTGAGTCTTGTTGTTTTTGTTTCTCATCTTTGTTCGTTTCAGACTCGCTGAGTGTATGTCCTGCGCACTCAGTTAGGTCCATTCTCCGCCGCTCACGGGCACTCCCAGCGCCGAAACTGCGTGTGCCAGCCCATACTCTCATGCATACATCGTTCAATCATACATCAGGAAGTGGGATAGAGGTAGGAATAGGAATTGGGATTGGGCGGGGGTTTGTAATATTCATTTGCTCTAACAGTGCATATTCTTACTATCTGTTGCAGAATCTTCAAAACAACTCTTAAACCGATCGGCGAGTTACGGACAGGGTAAGTATATCAATGTTGCGTTTATTACTCTCTTTTCTTTTCAGGTAGCTTATTATATGGAGTATTTTTAACT
>NW_017134107.1:0-440 GCF_001652005.2 Ceratina calcarata | reverse complement strand
CCCTTAAACCGCCAGCCGCACGGTAGACTCGTAAGAGTCCGTGTATAAGAAATCATGGAAATAACAGCCGGCATGGCTAAACGTAGAATTCAGCTGTTTGAATCTATCGCGATCGGAATCGATCGGACGGTAGAATTATTAAACAGTTATAGAATAACGAAGCGAGAGAATTTCGGTATCGAAGCAAGATGGACAGATTGATTCGCGTCTCAGTGAGGAGAAATCGTGGTCTCACGAATTCCGACTGCCGACGAATTATCACTCCTTAATCGACCAGCGAAGAGAGCGTTCCTTTTCGCATCGATATCTTTGAGAATTCTTTCAGTGCGTCGTCCCTTGAGGTAGGTCCTTTGAGACGACTCTATAAGGCGACTGAAAAAGAACGGCCAGCAGTTGTTTAAGATCGAGGTATTCTCTATCTTGAACATATTAACGCGAGG
>NW_017134106.1:0-440 GCF_001652005.2 Ceratina calcarata | reverse complement strand
CCCATCCTATATAAATGATATCCCAACGGAGCGTGTCCCGTTAAGACATACGTTAGAATTCTCGCATCATTTCTATTCAATTTCAAAATCATCTTTGCCTTACCTATGCATATTTCACCAATCATCTCTCTTCCCTGCCTGCAAGTCGTCGTTTCGGACCATCTGCTAGCCAGTCGTGATTGTGAGAATTTCTTCAATTCCGATTTAAATCCTGCATACGATACCGGTAACCAAGGTTCAACCCCCGGTCTACCTTCCTTCACTACAAGCTTCGCCAATCTGTCAGCTTCCTCGTTACCAGAAACACCTCTGTGTCCCGGACACCAACTTAAAACTACCTTTCTATTAATCAGTGCCAATTCATTTAAAATTTCACAGCACTCCAGTGCAATTGCCGATCTAAAACTCGATCTCTCCATAGTCTTTACCGTTGATTCACT
>NW_017134104.1:0-440 GCF_001652005.2 Ceratina calcarata | reverse complement strand
ATTAAATAACCTATTATTTTACTTTAATTCATCATACCTCCTGCTTATTCTTTTAATACTCATAAATGAATTATTCAATACGGAGACGCCGATTTTCATGAAAGCATGGGAACTTAATCTCAAAAAGTGCTTGATACTTTTGTATAAGCAATCATTCGTGTTGAAAGGGTTCTCGAAACGAGAAGAATATAAATATTCATGTGTTTCCTTTTGTCCTTTCTTCACATTTATATGCGATCCTTTACAGAAACTCTCCATTATATGTGTCATTTGTTATTAGAACACGCATAATTGAGTAGAGTTTTTTTTAATAATTATAAGTAAAACACAAATTCTTTTTGCTCACTCCGAAGAGGTGAAAGCGAGTAAGTCCCCCAGGCCCGTAGTTGATTTCAAATGAACTCACTAAACGCTTCGATTTTTATGGCTCTCACGAATTT
>NW_017134103.1:0-440 GCF_001652005.2 Ceratina calcarata | reverse complement strand
GCTGGCTCAATTTCGTTGTTACTAGCTGTACAATTTGTTAGATGTACATGAGGCTTATAAAAAAACAAAAGAAAAAGAAATCCCGAAGCAATGTAATTTTGAACCGATGCCCATAAGAAGTGGGACTCGCGGTTCATCATTTAATAGTCATAGCAATAGTTGGTGTGAACACCCTGAGCTATAAAGAAATATATTGGCTACTACAACGATTGAGAGAAAAAGATGAGGTCAAGACATATACCCATAAAAAACTCCCGAGACCATCACTTTCATCAATCATTAATAATTGCTTGTATTATTATTTCTGAGGAGATTCGCGTTACTTCCTTAACCCCTTGGCTTAGAACGACGTATCAGAGACGTTCTAGAGCTAACCAGACTACAGGCACGACATGACCGACTCTTGTTGTGGTTTATGGCACGCACAGTTGGAAGTTAAA
>NW_017134102.1:0-440 GCF_001652005.2 Ceratina calcarata | reverse complement strand
CAGATTCACGCAACTGCACTTGTTGATCCTTCGTGTTGTCTACAGGAATAGATAGCTAGTAATAAACAATCGATAATTATTCTAAAATCATGCACTAATGACCAAGTAATAGGATGTGCAATGTACAACATTTCATCTGCTCTTATAATACACAAAATGCTCGCGGTAATAATACTGGAGAAATATTTATATTTTGAATCTTATGAGCGATAGTCCACATTTGCTACATGAAGTTTGCACGGCTGAAAGAGATGCATACTTTCATAGAAACCAATTTCTTATACCTCATTATGTTAATGATGTACGATTTTTAACTCAATTTTTAATGACGACGTCATTATCCTTCGTGTATGCCGATTTGCTTGATCGTGACACTTGGAAGTGTTCAATTAAAGAGTTTGCTAATTTTTGGTAAGTGGGACCGAGGAGCACAGCAGGTA
>NW_017134101.1:0-440 GCF_001652005.2 Ceratina calcarata | reverse complement strand
GGGGTAGATCACGTCCGGCAATCCCCAGAGGCTTCTACGACGTTGATGTCGGCCTTCGCATCGGAGCAAAAGGAAATGAATCAACGATCTTCGGTGATCTATTTCAATTGCGGCGAAGCCAGGCACCACGCAGCTAAGTGCATCAGGACCGCTGCTACCTGCGGAAGCTTCGACACAAGTCGACGTCTGGGCAAGTTCTCCCTCCAAGCCAATCGGATCAATAACAGAAGGGTGAGTGCAGGTAATACGTATGTGTTATTCGCTGTCGTTAACCCTTTCGCTACGAGCGGGTTTCCCGCCGCGGTACTCCCGCTGAACGGACCGCCGCGCTAAAAATGTGCACGGAGCTCGAGTAAGATCGCCAGCGGCCGCGTTTACGCTTCATTGCAACCCGAGTTGGTTTGACGGTATTTATTGAAGAAAAACAACTTTTCACAAAT
>NW_017134100.1:0-440 GCF_001652005.2 Ceratina calcarata | reverse complement strand
TTAAAGAATGAAAGTCATCAATCATTATTAAAAAAGATTGGATATATTAATGATTAAACGTTTGCAATAATTACGAATTTCATTCACTATGAGAAATATTGAATCGAACAATGAAAATTTGACAAATTAAGGAAGTGGAATCAATCCTGACCCAATCCATGATTGGGACAGGACCAGGAATTATGTAGGATAGGTCAATTCTTCGACCTCCAATCAGGAGTTTTCACGTCAGGTCAGGACTTTTTCCAATATATACGACCCTGAGATATAAGAACATGGGCGGTGGTTTCTGCACGGTTTCCATCCGCGCTTGTAGAAAACGTACGATTTTCCTTTCACTCGACTTTTCCTTTCTGTCATTACTAACGCTTTTGTCCCTCGAAATATCGTCCCATAAAAAATCCGATATAATACAAGTGCTAAAATTTATTCTTCACAGT
>NW_017134099.1:0-440 GCF_001652005.2 Ceratina calcarata | reverse complement strand
ATATATGGGCAAAGGAAATTCTAAAAAACAAAAAGTTATTAAACGGGATCATAGCTGAACAGAAAAAAATGGCTTTGCGAATAATCAGAGGATACAAAACGATTGCCGTACAAGCGGTCTTTCTCCTGGCGAACTCCCCGCCCATTGACATCCTTATCGAGGTCTTCGACAGATATTTCAGACCCGCGTGCTAAAGCGCTCAGACGGAATAGACATGAAAGCAGAAAGAGTAAGATTAAAAAAGGAAAGGCATGCAGAGATACTTCTTACCTGGAAGGGTAAACTGCATCTCCCAGACATCCAAAACCAGAAAGTCATTCAAGCGATTTTACCTCAGTTCGATAAATGGGTAACCCGCTCACACGGAAGCCTGTCTTATACAGGATATTCCACCTAACTTGACCACCTCAAATATATCGCTTATCTTTTGTGATAAAAAA
>NW_017134098.1:0-440 GCF_001652005.2 Ceratina calcarata | reverse complement strand
CTGTAACGTTACTATAATGTTGCACTGCAACGTATAAATGCACTGTTGTTGGAATGTTGCAGCAACATTTTACAGCAATTGCAATATGACGACGTTGAAGATACGTTGCTGCAATATTGAGTGCTGTTGGGGTGAGATAGATATTGAATTTAATTGTTTTTATTGAAAATCATCGTGCGACACATTGTATCTGAGACATTAGAATATATTATAATTCACAGGACTTTCCAGATTAAAAATCATTTAGAAAGAATTAGTAAATGTTGAATCTAATTTTTTGTTAAAGAAGGCATATCATAGAAAATGATTATAGAAAACAATATTAAGATACATTAGGATGCAAGATTACAAATATTTAATACTAGAAATGATTTAGAAATAGTTAGTAAATGTTGAATCTAATTTTTTGTTAAATAAGGCATATCATAGAAAATGATTGT
>NW_017134097.1:0-440 GCF_001652005.2 Ceratina calcarata | reverse complement strand
AAAAAACAAGGATTATAATACAAAATCTCTCTTGAACCGATATAAGTCGGACAACATATAGGTTGAAAAGATTATTGTCTACTTTTACAGTGGAGGTAAATGTAGAGGTTATAAACGTTTATCTACAAATTTTAGTTGTAGGTTTGCGTAAAATTTGTCTTTTAATTTTTATTTGCACCCTTCTTAGAATGTCAGGACGGAGTTCAAAAAGAATTATGTTTTTGAATGGATTAACTGATTCCGAAAATGATTCCGAGAGTGAAAACGAGGATAATTTCACTCTGCGCAAAAAAAGAAGATATACATATAATATCTCAGACTCAGAAATAGAGAACAATGAGAGAGACAATAACGACTATTGCGATTCGTGGTTGTCAAACACATTCATCCCTAAGTTACATCCATTTACCCCAGAAAATACAGGAATTATATTAAACATT
>NW_017134096.1:0-441 GCF_001652005.2 Ceratina calcarata | reverse complement strand
TTGGACTAGAATTCCCAATCTTTTGATTACCACATTAACAATTGATGACTGAATTCTAATAGATAAGTTCAGTACGGATTAAATTATAACGTATAATTTAATTAAACTATTTCGGAACGGATGGTTAATATTCGGTCGTTAATTGAGGTTTCCTCTAGTTATGAACTGACATTTAGTTCTTAGTGTTGTAACGTCGCTTCATATACATAGATATTAACAACTGCTACGACGATATCGTACAATTTATAATAGAACATGGTGCTGATGTTAACTTGGACTNAAACTTGCAGGCTACTACTCGAAAGAGGAGCTGGCGTGTATGCCAGAAACGAACTTGAATTAACGGCGCTATATTTGTCCGCTGAGTGCGGTTACGTACGTATCACGGAAATTCACTTTAATTCGGACGTCGAAATTGATTCGATAAATGAGTCTGGTAAT
>NW_017134095.1:0-441 GCF_001652005.2 Ceratina calcarata | reverse complement strand
TGCTTTTAATATAGAATAAACAATTGATCATTGGATTTAATCAATTCTTGCAAAGGAATTGTACGGCGAAACTAAAAAGGCTCGGGAGGGTCGCAGACGCATTGGTGTAAACCGCGTTGGCAGGGCGTCTGAAAAATCGACCCCTAGATTCGTCCCCCTTTCATTTCCCTGGCCTCGATAGCCGCCTTTCGTCCCACCGTGGCCTCGTCGATTTTTCTCCTTCTTCCCGGCGATCCATCCCCGTCCCTACGGCTCTTCCATCCACCGTAAACGATTTACAAATGTACCGTTTCGCCCCGGCGTTCGATGAATTTCATACGAATAGAGATTTGCTGTTCGCCGATGTTTGGTATCGACAGTTTTAAGAGTCCGTTCGTAGATACAAAAATACTCGTGCAAAAAAAAAAATAATTGCACTTTCCATTATATAAAATATTGTTT
>NW_017134094.1:0-441 GCF_001652005.2 Ceratina calcarata | reverse complement strand
GGGTAGTCAATTGATTGGGTATAGAAAAAGATATATATTTTAATTAATCTTTATTTTTATTATTATGTTTTTCTTGTTCAACCAGCGACTTCTGTAGGCCGCGTGCCAGTTTTTTATATACACTGGCCTGCATACTCAGTCTTGTATGCTGGTCCATTCCAGCTAACAGGGGGTATAAAGACGTCAAAAACTGTTTTATCGGGTCTGATTGTTGCTGTTCAATGAACGCCATAACTTTTGTCGCCGTACTTTCGTTTTCGCCTGTACTTCTTCTTTTTCTGCATGTGGACGAAGTGGCCGGTCGACCGTCATTATCATCAATCGTTACTTCTTGTGAATTTCTGTCAGTATTTGGTACCTCGACTTCCGGGATGCGTTCCATCAAGAGCGGTTCTTCTTCTATTTCTAACAAACGACACGATGGTAACAATTTAATATGAA
>NW_017134093.1:0-441 GCF_001652005.2 Ceratina calcarata | reverse complement strand
CTCTCGGTTCTCATTTTCTCTCATCAGCCAGCATCGTTTCCGCCCAATCACCGGTAATAAAAGATATCTAGCCGCCGTCACTGGTTCCTTTATTCACGGATCCGACCACTTTTCGCTCTCGAGCTCTTCTCCCCCTGACTATAGGTTTGACATTATCGCATGCGGGCGTGTCGGTGACCCCAAAAGCCGTGGTGTCTTTTGACGGACCCCTCTGCCGTCGAATCGGCTGCGTTACGCCCGGAGTTAAGTGCAACGGTCGACCGTAATGATTCAGGAATCTACCCCACTGACAGACTGACCGCGCGAGCATTGATCATCCGTGCATTAATCGACCGTCACGGCCGATTTCATACGTCCAACTCTTTCGTCGTAAAATCAACTATATTTTGCGTGTAGCATAAAATTTAAGTCACAAAGCGTTTTTATTCATTAATATTATAT
>NW_017134092.1:0-441 GCF_001652005.2 Ceratina calcarata | reverse complement strand
ATTTCCCATGAATTTTTTAATTAGAAACCTACTGATGATCGTTTCTAACGTTTTTCAATATCAATAGGAAATCAACGGGTGAACGGGGAATCGTTAAACCAGCGCGGTGGAACGATGGCTGTGGTCGCGAAACCACAAGTCGCCGCGGAGCAGAATCAATCGCGATTATTGGTGGCACGATAACGAGCAGCGGGCGCACAACGTGCGCACGGGTTATCGCGTGTGTCCGCTATTACATTTCTATTTGCCTGAACGTTTACACTGTGATCGAGCTGTTAGCAGTCGTTCATATTGCCTCCTACAATTCTTTTATTCTATACGTTCTTAACCCTTTCGCTTCGAGCGCCGCTTATAAGCGGCGCGCATAATATGTTTTTATAATTGTATGTTTGCGGACAATAATTAATTAAAATTTAAATCTTACTTGTAACTTTTAAGTTG
>NW_017134091.1:0-441 GCF_001652005.2 Ceratina calcarata | reverse complement strand
GTTTAAATAAAAGTCTTCGGTAAGAACGCTACGAACTTATTCCCCAACCCAATAATTAGTGATAATTTACGGTATGTGCACGGATCGAGTGCTACTAATAACGGAGGAATTATACTGGAACTTACAAAGCAGTGAAAATGTTGTCTCTGCCATCGTTTACGTTTTGTACTATATAATTCATAAAGTACATGTACATGAAGATGACAAGAATGTTCGACAAAGAAACAAGCATTTGATCATTCACTCCATGTATCGACTGTGACAGCTAAAAGAAGTTCTTCCAGATTTTATTTTTCTCATTAAACAGAATATGTTCTTTACAGACGAGGCGAGATACTCACGCAATATAAATTAACGCTTAGAGCAATCACGCCACAGATAAGAAGCAAAGCGTACGAAACCGTGAAGTGTTTCTCCATAAGGTTAATGAACCTTCAAAAA
>NW_017134090.1:0-441 GCF_001652005.2 Ceratina calcarata | reverse complement strand
CCTTAACTCCGATAGTATTAAGAATGTGACTACACTGTTAAATGAAAAGGATGTTGTAATAATTAACGCGGATGACACTATCATGGTCTCTGCCTATTGTTCTCCGAGTGATAACCTAATGCTCTTTAAAACCCGCCTAAAATTGATTGGCAGAATCCTAAGGAACCATGCAAACTTACCAACTATTGTAGGAGGCGACTTCAACGCCGCTTGCACGATATGGGGCTCGGTAAAGACAAACCAACGCGGCAAGATCCTAATAGAATGGGCGAGATCAAACTACCTCATTGTAGTTAACACAGGATACTCACCTACCTGTACCCGTCACAGTGGCTCCTCTATCGTGGATATTACTTTCGCGAATCGAGCTGCCTTTCGGTCGATCCTCTCCTGGACCGTGCTGAACAAAATCTCTATGTCTGACCACTCGTACATAAGTTT
>NW_017134089.1:0-441 GCF_001652005.2 Ceratina calcarata | reverse complement strand
TGAAAATCGTGTAAACCTACGATTTTTTTCATTTTTAATCATCTGGTGCAACAATTGATGTTGATCTGTACAGAAGACGAAGATGTAATGGTGAAAATATGTTTAATGGTTCTCTAATAATTAACATTGAGATTTCATGTTTCCGTGTTTAAGTCAGTCAATGTTTAAGTTTAGACATTCCTTCTAATTACATGATTTTTAATATTCATTATTTGTAACAAAACCAAAAGTCAAACATACAGAATACTTATTATGAGTATTAAGATGCTATACTATCAAGCTACTAATCAAGCTATACATACATACAGGATGAGTCACCTAATGTTCGCATTTCAAATATCTTTGTTGTTTTTAAAGATACGTCAAATGTTTTAACAATAAAGTCCCTTTCATTAGGAATTCAGTGTCTATAATTATTCAAGGTCATTCAAGGTTACGGTT
>NW_017134088.1:0-441 GCF_001652005.2 Ceratina calcarata | reverse complement strand
TGAGTTGCGTCGCGCAACACCCACGAGACGGGAGGTCTGCAGGATTTAAATTTCCTGGGATATATCTCCAATCCTCAGACTTACTGTACGAACAAATTTCTTTTACCCGATTACGAACAAACGTCCCTAAATCTTATTCGCGCTTTATCCACGCTAAAACTGTCGTTGAATCGGTCCAATAGTACACTCGAACAATTTCGCGCGTGAGCGACTGTCTTACACTTGTTGCGAGTCTAACAGCTATAGTAGCCGCCATCAATTCGAGACGCGTAATTGTACATTTTTGGGGGGCTACTCGTGATTTGGCGCTTAACAATTGAAGGAAATTGGAGCTTTCCCCCTCTATTCTCGCAAAAACTACTGCTGCATAAGCCCTACTGCTCGCGTCTGACCTTGTTCCAATTTTCGCGGAATTTCCACGCTTCCTAAAATGGCTAGATC
>NW_017134087.1:6059-7162 GCF_001652005.2 Ceratina calcarata | reverse complement strand
CATCATCATCATCATCATCATCATCATCATCATTAGTTAGAACGGATTCCCCTGCGAAATTCGTGAAACTAGAAAAGTATTAGGTTAATGCTTACGAGATGTTTCCTTCATATGCAATTTCTATGCAAAACAGTGTATATGGAATTTAACTTCCATACCTTTTTTTACTACTGTCACGTTAGTTCATGAATTATATTCATAATTAGGTACATGAAATACGATTCTATCTAGAGTTACGTTTGCTATGATTTAGAGTACTATTTTTTGGTCATCATATTCGAATTATTCTATCATTCATTTTTGTTAGGCAAATTAAATGCAAGGTGAAAAAATGCGGTCAATGTTAACATCCGCGGCATGCCCTCGCGTGATTAACAGGCTCTTAGTGTTCGCAACTTCACGTCTAACTCGGAAACGCGTCGCACACGAAGTATCTAAACATATAAAAGTGGAACAAGGGGAAAGCCAATTACCGCAGGCAGATTTCGTTTGCGCTATCATGGAAATCGACAATCCATGTCTCGCGATTGCCAATCGGCGAACAGCATGAGCGAGGGACGTATCAAAACAGAATTATTATCATGATTATTTGTTCATATTTTTGACCGTTTAGTTTTATAATGTAAAGTTTCCGTCAAATGAAAAAAATTAATTGTAATTACGATTAGATGCGTCGTTAGCTGGACTCTGGTACCAGAGAGAAAATGAGATTTTTGTGGTATGAGCATAATTTTGTTAAACGAACATCCTAAGTCAGCAATAAAATGTCGCTATTCGCGAATTTACGGTTACTTGATAGTCACCCGAGGGTCATAAACGACGCACGCTGTTTGTGCAAGCACGCTTCCTTAATGTCTAATTCGCTTAAAACATTAACCAGACTGTAGACTTCAAAAGACTTTAAAGCGGCACTCACTTCTTTTTCCACGTAAATTAATTATGCTTTCGCGTAATAAATTGTGCAACGAAATTCTAATGAAATTTTAGAGACTTTCCATTCCTATTTAGAATTTTTCTCATACAGAAGAAATCTTAATTTGAATAATAATAATTCTGACTAACGAATGCTTGTAGGAATAATTTAAATGAAATTATGCAACATT
>NW_017134087.1:0-5280 GCF_001652005.2 Ceratina calcarata | reverse complement strand
TTCTGTACATTTAATTTTCTTATAAATTTAGAATCTTATAATTATATTTATTTTCTGTTATGTGGAATTTTAATAAAATTGCATTTCTTCAGAATTCCTCTAATAGTCAAGAATTTTAAAAACAATTTCCTGAAAGTACGTTCCAATTTTAATTACATTAATAGCAATATAAAAATTGAATGGGTCTGACTAATACGTCTATATACTACTTAAACGCGTAGCTAGTAGTAAGGGTCAACGAAAGGGACTACGTCCCGCGAGAGAAACGCATAAAACACATCAGAAATTCTACAGAAATCATCGATACAACTATTTACCCATTGAAAACTGATAAAAATATATAAAATTGTAAGCTGGTAAATGAAGGATGAGGATGTGTCTTCCGTTTTCAAATAATGTAGTGTTTTGTCACAAGTATTCCATCTTATCTTTCAAATTGCCTTCACTCAAAGTGAAACGGTGATCCATCCTCGATCCCGCGTTAGGGGCGAGCAAATCGCTTCGCGGGGATCTCAGGTAAGAGCGTTGTTCGCGCCGCAACAAAGTATGATACTTTAGGTGGGTACACTTTCAAAAGGCAGCGACCGAGAGGGACAGGAATAGGGAGGGACGGATGGCGGCTGACTGAGCGACAAGACAAAGAATGTCAGCTCGTAATGGCGGCTGTAAATTTCGCGTTACCGAGGCCGAAACAATATACCACGTTGGACGAGCAGACGGACAGATGGATGAACGTCCGCGGACGACATAATGCGCGCTTTAAGGACGGATTCAGTACTCGTGAGGAGCAGATTGCGAGAGAATGCGAATTGATGACAATTTCTTCGCGTTAGGATATTCCTCGTCTCGATTTTTCAAAGAAAGCAGCGTGGCTACGTTGCAAAATATATTGAATTTTACAATTTATAGATACTGCAACTATGAAATAAAGTATAAAAATATTGGAAAATCATTTTGAATTATTTTTTTAGACGATCTCACTTACGTGAAGATCGTTCGATGAAAAATGCAGTACAGAAATTCATTTTATACTGATGGAATTTTCTAACTATTAATGAGATCTTAAAGTGTTACAAGAACATAATTCATGAAGAAGAATGGTATCCTCATTACTAGTACGTGAAAGGTATAGCGCAACGATTCCAGCTACCGAGCGACTGGAAATGGATTCGTTAACATCGAATTAGCGAGTGAAATCCATTTACGGGATGCATCCACGCGTGAGGTACGCGATTTAACGTTTTACTCGGGTCAATCGTCGCCGGGAATCCCGTGTAATCGCGTTAAGGCGAAAAGGTGTAGTGTTGTGCTTACGTGTAACAAACGAGGTGAAAGTAAAGCGACGGCGTGTAGTCCAGATACACGGAGAAACAACCAAGAAAACCTTCGACTGTACGAACACCCGTTTCATAAATAATCGCCGCGCATTATTTGCATCGATATCCGATATTCACTTTAGCAAGAATTTTACAGTATTATTAAATAATTCGAAAAACGGTATTTTTTATTAACATTGAGAAAAATATTGNGTTCCGAACCGTTCAACCGTGTATGATGATTATCATTCCTGTGATTAAATAAAATTTTAAACGATGGAAACATTTAGAGAGAGAGAAACCAATTTCGTAACGACTAACATTGTTTCTAATAAGCTAATGAACTAAATACCCACGGTTAAGTTGAGCGTGTCGTAAATATATAACAATAAATCAATCGTCGCGCTACCATAAACCCAATTCGCACAACTGTCTCGCTTTATCTCGATTTGATATCGCATTATCAGCAATGGACATATCTAAATGGAACGAGTTCTGTTTTCTAACAATTAAACTCAACAAATATACCTTCCATAACGATTTCTCATTTAAAAATAATATATTCATACGCATATAAAAATATTTATTAATTAACGTTGTTTCGAAACATCGAATACAACTTAGGAACGTTTTCGGAAGGGTCGACCAAATATTAGTTTAATGCGTGAACAAAATCGTTGGGCACTCGATTGAATCGACTGACGATTATCAATGGCATCTCTAAATACCAATAGAAAGGTCTGAAAACTCTTGCGCGAGGCCGTTGCACAACCGTTACAATAACGCTATAACGTGTCTGTGTAACAAAAGTGACGCCGAGCCGGCAAAAGCTCGCGTGTCCACGATCTCTACAACGATCTTAGCTAACCCGAAATCGGGAGCATTAATCACCGTTCGGTGCGTGCACGTGGGTGGCCAGCATTGACGCAAATCGTGGTAATGATCGATACACATATAAGAATATGCTCGAGAGATAGAGCGAGGTCGAGGCTGATTGTGAGAGTGCCGCGATTTTCGAAAGGCTTTTCAAAGGTCGCTCGCCCTTATGCAACGTGACACTCGTACAACGCATTAGAGGATTTAGGAAACATGTACAAAAGTACACAGATTCCATTTTATTATTAATAAATTATAGATTATTCAGTAAAGGGTAAAGATTTAAATCAGTCGTTTTTTCGTGATGGAAATACTTGTCAGGCTTAATGTATTCGGACAGCTTAATTATAGTGTACTTTAACAGAGGTAAGTTTTTTTGTGTACTTTTGCTCTGTTCTGCTTCTACAATTTTTACTTATAAAGATACCTCGACGATTTTTCCTGATTACTTTTTGGAGTTTATCTTGGAAATATGTATCATATAATTAATTCAGTTTTTAAATATTAGCACGTTGAGTGCCATGTCAGTCATTGGTGATTGACAGTTTCGTTCAGACCACTTCAGTCACCGTCGACTGACAAATACAATTTAAAAAATTATATTCTTCTATTAATAAACTTTAAATAATTTGTAAGTCATAAAACAATGTACCTAAATATTACTTTTGTAATAAAAAGAAATTATATTGAATATCATTAAAGTACTTAATAGCTAATAATACAATTAACTAAGCAGGAAGGGGAACAGAACAGGCTTGAAGGTTAACGTGTTAATGACGGTGTAAATTTATGTATATAAGTTTGTCGATTATCTCAAACGTGTCTTTCTTACTTTATTATAAATAGTTAATAAATACATTTAATTTTCTAATCTTATCAACTTTCGTTTGTTCTTTCATACCCTCATAACATCTCATTCAGTTTAAACGTTTTAATAGTTATGAACGGAGTTGTACATATATCATATGTACAACTACGGACCTAATATCGTGTAGATCGACAAGGATTTTAAGCAACGGCGCTTGGGTAAGGGAAAGCGATAAACGACAAATCTCGGTTATGTAAATCGGCATTGTTTCGCGGGACGTCTCGCGGTGATCGCTGTATTGTGCGGTACGCGCGTAAATCGGTCGCGAAGTGAAGCCGGAGAACAAAGGGGGTAGACAGCGGGACGGTGGAAACGATTCCGATCCCGTCGCGAGCACTTAAACATTTTTTCGTTCGGAATAATACCGATACGGCGAATTCTCGTCGGTCCACCGCTCGGTGGCCCCGAGGAGAACCGCGCGAACGAACGGAGGGCGAAGAACAACGGGCGAAAGGGGACCGGACGCTGCTGTGGTTCCAGGAAAGTCGAGAAGGTCACCAGCGTACGTTACTTGTGGCTACCAGAAAACGAATTGCAACCGAGTCAGACTTTCGTTGTTAGTCGAGCAACAAAATAATGAACCTCCTTTTAGTGGTTACTTGCACTGGTATATTTATTTGCCAGTTGGAATTGGAAATTGGGCACAGAGTACACAGGGACAAGATTATCGTTCATATTTAATTCAAAAAGCTTCCGGATAATGTATTACTGTGCAATTATATTCTGCCCCCTCAATAATAAAAGTCTCACGGTGTGAAAGCCTCTATTAATTTTCTTCGCCTTTGTAAAGGCTTTACGATTTCAAATAAAACTCTTTAACAATGTCCAATAATGATCGAAGTTGCCGTTCGAATTCGGTCACGCACTGCTACCTACAAGCCGCAACTACTTATTTAAGGACTTCGGTTATATCGTTTATCGATAGAGGCTTAAGAGAATTCTATTAATAAACACGATTTTCTTTTTTCCCGGTACCACTTTGTACATAGTTATACAGATCATAATTACAGGCTTGGTTATATAATAAAACGCGTTTTCATATTGCGTATGTATGATCCTCCATTATGTATTAGATTAACGCTAGTCGTTTCAAGTATACAGAATTTATTTTATATTCAAGCGGCCTCTGCGCCGCTTTATGTATTTCCTTCCAAACTGGAGGGTTAATTGGTGAGAAGAAGAGGGTGAGAGGATGTCATTTATCGCAGTCCCAGCGGACAATAAAGTAAATGCGAATAAAATTGACCGGAAGAAAAAATGCGTATTCGAATTCACAAAAGTCGCGTGGAAACGAGTCCGGTGCAATTACTACGAGAGAGGCTGCTATCCTCGGACCAGGAACGAACGACCAACCACGCCCTCGCTAACGCGAGACCGGGACAGGATTTCGAATTGCCTCGGCAAGGACATCAACTATATACACAAAGAGCTGGCCACCAGTGATTTTTTAATTACACCCTGTTTACGCGGTCAACCACAGTCGCAAGGTATTGTACATGTGTGCGCTGTCTGTCTGGCCAGCGCCGATCTTCGACGATCAGATTTATGATACGCGAAAGCTACTGTCCGAACATCATTGATCATGTTCTCCGATTAATTTAGTTCATTTGCACGGTGGAGATAATAAATATTCATAGTTTCTAGGCTATAGTTTTATGGTTATTTTTAATCGTCGATAGTGTCTATTCCTATTATACTTATAATTCTTTTGTATTCATAATCGGACGTACGAACGACGAGTATAAAGCGAAGGACGATTGAATCAGGAAAGAGCGTTTGAGATTTTGAAAAGAAGAATTGTAATGAAAAAACACGTTATATCGCAGGTTTATGACTAATTTTATGGCCGTAATAAAACGTAATTATCGTTATTGTGCCGGCTTGAAAGGAAACTTGATGAAAACGTTGCCAAGGCCACGGAAGTGTTGCTACATTTCTAACTCTATAGCCTATTAAATGTAAAACCTATTAAATAGACTGTAGAAATGTAACGTGTGTCGAATTCGAACTATTCATTAATGAGAAGAAATGAGATTTGTGTAAATAATGTCATTTATTGAAGAGCAATAATATAAGACGAAACATTATAAACATGTGCAAATGTAGGCAGAAAAGTAGAACTTAAATAGATCAGTGCCAAGTATAGTCCCATTAAATATTAATGAGTAGGTGGAAATAATTTGACGGAATTATATCCACAGAATGAAAAATTATGCATTC
>NW_017134086.1:0-441 GCF_001652005.2 Ceratina calcarata | reverse complement strand
GAATAGCTGCAAGCTTGTTGTCAGCGATGGACCGGACAGCAGAGCCGTGCGCGAATTTCTTTCAATACGCGTGCGGCACTTGGAATCAACGGCACGTGATACCAGAAGATCGGAGCTCGATCAGCACGTTCGAAGTGCTCGCTAATCAACTGCAAGTGATACTGAAACGAATTTTAGAGGAACCACCGAACTGCGAGGACAACAACGCTACTCTCAAGGCGAAGATGTTCTACAAATCGTGCATGGACATCCGTGGGTACAATTCAAACCGCGGATTTCACTCTAGACTCCATCCTAAAAACCTTATAAAAACGTGATTTCGATAGAAATTCATTTTATCAAATTATGCACATCGTTTATCATCGCAAATTTCTTCCAATACGAACAATTGTCTATCAACCATAAAATAGTTAAATCTCTAATCCTCTGATAACAACATTT
>NW_017134085.1:0-441 GCF_001652005.2 Ceratina calcarata | reverse complement strand
AATGCATGTAACTCATGCGAAACCTTCTTTTTTAATCACAAATCTCTAACAATTTTCGTTTCAATAAGATCGGATTATTTATGGCATTGGTTCTTGTTAACGCGACGCTATCGTATCCCACGGGTTTAGTCTGTCAATGGTATCTCTCTATCATCGCTCCGGATTTTGTGAGGTCTCGCGCCGTGATTGTTTATTTAGTATAAAAAAATGATTGATTGGTTTCGAGTACTGGACACGTTCTGGGTGTTTAATTAGTTTGGGTTCGTGTTCTTCACGCTGCCTTTGGAATTCAACGTCGTTCGTCGGTTTGTTTGCTCAGTTATAATACTATTCCTACATTATACGGTATTTCAGTATTAAACTCTACATATAAGTTATTTAAATAGAATTGTTTAAAAATCGAATATTAATTTCATAAATTCGATTCGCGGTTCGGTCATT
>NW_017134084.1:0-441 GCF_001652005.2 Ceratina calcarata | reverse complement strand
TAATCTCTCCTCGGTGATATTAGTGATTCTATTTACCGATTGAAGGAATATATTGAGGATATTGAGTTCATGCCATTCACTGTGAGATGATAGCACTTGCCAATTCTGAAAAATATTGCAGAAAAACAGAAATATTACATAAACAGATAACAATAAATATTATTAACATAGAAAGAAGGAAGGAACGCGATTCTTATTGAATAAATGGTAATTAAGTTTAGTGTAAGAGTACAATACGGAATACTGTCTATCGTTTATGTTGCCATAATATGGACAAGATTGTAACCTAAACCGAGTAGGTTATTTTCGTAATTTCGTAGGTATGTATTTATTTATTGAGATATCTCTACTTATTTCATGTTATACTTATGGAGGTCAATTAATCAAGTATCGTAATATAATGGATATTGTAAACGAGTGCAATTTTTATATATATATAAT
>NW_017134083.1:0-441 GCF_001652005.2 Ceratina calcarata | reverse complement strand
CATGGTACACATACCATTTTAAGGCAATTTATAATAAGATCTACAAAAGGGACAAGTTAAATTGAAGGATTAAATTTTGTATTTTTTTATCTTGTATATCTTCAACGAAACTTGGATTTATACCTTAGGATGAATGTATATTCCGTTTGTCAGTTCCCGAAATTGGGTAAATAATTTACTGCCAGAGAGACATAAGGACACATATATAACCTCTGTACTTAAGTCAAGAAATATATTTCTCTACAGATTATCTACAGAGATATCAATACTTTGGCTAAAATTTAAATTTTGGAACTATTATAAGCAATTAGCACTGTTTTAAATCATATGTATAATATTTTGTTTGACATTATTTGCATTTGCAATTTAGGTTTAGGTAGCGGTAGCACCAGCGTTGAGATATTTTTTCCCACGGCCGGAAAGTGGGGACGACGCGACCAT
>NW_017134082.1:0-441 GCF_001652005.2 Ceratina calcarata | reverse complement strand
GCACTGCCTTAACCATGAGACAGACAAAGACAGCTACATATATCTTTATTCGGTTACGGCTTCTGAACTTTTTCTCTTTGATAAAGAATGGGCCGCAGTAATCGACCCCCACGTTTAGAAACGGTCATGCTTCAGTCACACGTACCTTTGGTAGGTCACCCAGTTGGCAGCTCGTGGTCCGGGGATTGACGTGATGACAGCGGATGCAGCTTCGGATAACTAGTCGGACCTGACTCCGACCATCGACTATCCAATATTTTTGTCGTAGTGTGTATAATGTTGCGTGAACACCTGAATGGTAATTGCGCAAATGTTCATACATGATTATGAGTTTCGTAATATGATGGCCTCGTGACATTATGATAAGATGTTTCTGACTGAAGGATGCTGAAGAGTGTCTCAACCTTCCTCCGACACGTATGAGTCCGTGTTCGTCGAGAA
>NW_017134081.1:0-441 GCF_001652005.2 Ceratina calcarata | reverse complement strand
TTTAACTTCCAACTGTGCGTGCCATAAACCACAACAAGAGTCGGTCATGTCGTGCATGTAGTCCGGTTAGCTCTAGAACGTCTCTGATACGTCGTTCTAAGCCAAGGGGTTAAGGAAGTAACGCGAATCTCCTCAGAAATAATAATACAAGCAATTATTAATGATTGATGAAAGTGATGGTCTCGGGAGTTTTTTTATGGGTATATGTCTTGACCTCATCTTTTTCTCTCAATCGTTGTAGTAGCCAATATATTTCTTTATAGCTCAGGGTGTTCACACCAACTATTGCTATGACTATTAAATGATGAACCGCGAGTCCCTCTTCTTATGGGCATCGGTTAAAAATTACATTGCGTCGGGACTCCTTTTTCTTTTGTTTTTTTATGAGCCTCATGTACATCTAACAAATTGTACAGCTAGTAACAACGAAATTGAGCCAGC
>NW_017134080.1:0-441 GCF_001652005.2 Ceratina calcarata | reverse complement strand
TTTGTACGGTTACAACATTATTAAAAATCAGGAATAAAAACACTAAAATCGTAGTTATTGATATGTACTATGCACGATGAGGAATGGGGATCAGGAAGCCCTTGCATTATTTCGGTATGTTACATTCGGTATGTTCGGTTACGCGTGTGCATCACACACAATATTAATCGTTCAGACTACGTGCCCCACTTCAGCTCCCGGGCAAGGTCGTGTCGCACGGCGACAACTTTGGCCATGCCTGACCTAGAGTGTCGAAATGATTAGTCGTCACATTTCGATACTCGCTGACTGTTACCGAGCGCGTATTGCGAAAGCGTCAAATGACAAGGAATCCAGCCCTTTCATAGGGCTATAACACATATCGCTTCCTTCTGGCTCAGATTCTTCTTGCCCTTCTCCTATGTCTCCTATATTATCTCGGAGAATCGAAATGTTGTTCTG
>NW_017134079.1:0-441 GCF_001652005.2 Ceratina calcarata | reverse complement strand
TCTTATGAAAGCAATACTGTAGCATGATAATTGAACGTTGTATACCTGCATACTCTAATACAACAATAAATGTATTTCCCTGATATGAACAGATTATACATAATAGAAAGACACTTGTAGTTCACCCTTAGGAAGAGCTAAGTGAATCTTTCTTAATTCCACTCGAAATTAATCGTGACGGGGGAAAACAATGGATCGTCTTGTTCCATCCAGGTGGCCTCTCCGACACAGGCGAGGCATGTGCATCATTCGCATCGACGTGTGCCTCTCTCGTTCAGGATACGCGGACGCGTACCCAGGCATCGATCGTCGGGATTAGTCGGATCCAATTTTCTTCGGACGATAAATTAGAATTTATGAAATGAGCGTGGAAGGCAACACGAGTCGCCGCCGAGGGTGGAGAACCTTGCCAAGGGAGCATATCTCTCTCTCTCTCTCTCT
>NW_017134078.1:0-441 GCF_001652005.2 Ceratina calcarata | reverse complement strand
GGGGAAGCGTACAGACCTTCTGAGAGCTCTCATGCCCTGTGACAGCCTCTACACATCATGCGCCCAGCGTCTTCCTTCAATCTTTCCATTATATTTAATTCTCATTCACATTTCCTGCTGCATTTAGACGTGACCCATCCCTCTCATGATTCCACTGCCCCTACTCAGGTTCAACGGAAGAAATGAATTTAACTAGAATTGAATGTAAATGTAAAATCAATAATGCTGACCAGACCAGCTTCCCCTTTATTCCCAGGTCCATGGGATACGTCGAGTGACGTAGCTGCACCCCTAATAAGTTTTAAATATCGACCTACCTGACAGTACGTTATTACTCTATTGCTGTTAGAGTTTTTTAACTGGAGTTATAAATCATAAAAATTTATACAACTTATGTACGTATATATTTTATAACTCATCTTCGCCGGTAGATAGTTTAGG
>NW_017134077.1:0-441 GCF_001652005.2 Ceratina calcarata | reverse complement strand
TCCTTGTTTACCGCACCGTTCTATTTACAATTTCGTTCTGTTCGCGATCGGATTTCTCCTATTGTGTGGCATGTGCGTTGATTCCGTTATGACCCTTGGTAATCGTGAATTTTCATTGTTCTTTTCTAGAAGCAGTGCTGTCGTGTCTCTGTCGTTGAATTGCGGCAGTAGTACTGGTTTTATTCTATTGGTATGTATAGTACGTGTTCTTTGTCTGTCTCCTGAACATTTGTTTAACAAGTATCCTAACATTCCTAGTCCTTTGATTTTGTCGTCAGTTGTCCATGATTCTTGTAATAATGCTGTATCTGTCTTATGTTTTGTCTATTAGGTTTGTCACAGCTCTGGGTGCCGTCCTGGATCTGCGCAGATTTATCTGGAAAAAATTTTTTAGACCGTCCACTTTGGTCGTTCGGGTATATACTTTCGATGATTTTCGTT
>NW_017134076.1:0-441 GCF_001652005.2 Ceratina calcarata | reverse complement strand
TAAATACTTTAATTAAAATATCATTGTTATGTATTTTATTTTAACCTCTATATGATTGCAGTTTTTCATAAACTCATGAATTTCAGGTATGTTAAAGGGCAATCGTAATATTTCCAATAATTATTGTAACACCATAAGTGACGTTAAATTTGGAATACACAATATAAATACAATTTCCTTCAGTACCTTCAGTACTAAATTTTCTCTTTGTTATTATAGTAGAGATCGCGCGTGTATATTCATCATGCATATTTCATGCAATTTCATGTCTGTCGCGGTGGCGATCGTGACGATAGGCCGCAGGGCGATTGCGCTCATACATAACTACCGCACGAAAATTTAAAATTACGTCGCTTTCAGCTGTACTGTTTGGAATTTATTATACATTAGAAAGAAACACAAGATGCGCATAATATGTAAAGTACAATACAATTTATCAAT
>NW_017134075.1:0-441 GCF_001652005.2 Ceratina calcarata | reverse complement strand
CTCCCACACCCTCTCACACTCCCTCTCCCTCTCCAACGCCCTCTCCCTCTCATCCTCCCACACCCTCCACCACTCACCCGCATCCCCCACACCCTCTCACGCCATCGCACACCATCTCACGCTCACTCCTCCACTCCCACACCCTCCCACGCCCACACTCCCACTGCCACACACTCCCACACCCCCTCACACTCGCACGCCCCACGCCATCTCCCCCACCTTTCCTCTCTCCTTCCTTTTCCTTCTCTTCTGCCTTCCTTCCTTTCTTCCTCCCTCCCTTTCCTTCCTTCCTTCTTTCGTTTTCCCCTTCATCTTTTTCCTTTCTCCTTCTCTCCTTTTCCCTTCTTCTTCCTTTCCTACCTTCCTTCCTTCTTTCCCTTCTCCTTCCTTCATTCCTTCTCTCCTTTTTTTTCCCTTTTCCCTCCTCCTTTTTTTTCCCTT
>NW_017134074.1:0-441 GCF_001652005.2 Ceratina calcarata | reverse complement strand
GTATTAATTATTGCACTAAAATATTTTATTGTTTAATACGTTATTGGTGCGTCGTAAAATGCTAAGTACATGCATATTAACAGGGAATGGTTTATCGAACTTTTATGTATACATAGAACTTATTTTCCCCTGATAACGTAGGTATGAATTACATGTGGAATGATAAGATTTTTATAGATCTGTTGCGTTTATCGATTATACACATTTTGTTTTTATAGCGATAGAGTATCAACCTTAATTTTTATTATGTACGAACCAGTATTTTCTTGACCAAGAATGTTGTCAACTGATATACTGTATTTATTACTCGCATACAAAAAATGGATATATTGTGATCAATGTAATAACCATCACTATTTTTGTTATGTAGACATCAGTATTTTATTGTGCAGAAATATATATATACATGTTTTAAAACGATACATCGTATTTATTTCGTTA
>NW_017134073.1:0-441 GCF_001652005.2 Ceratina calcarata | reverse complement strand
GCGTATGTAATAAGTTAAAAATATTTATTGTAATTCTGGTCTTATCGGTCAGATAGGATTTGGAATTCATTAGGTTGATAAATAAATTAGTTCCATTTTATTTTAGTCACTGTTTAATCTCAATTTATATTTGCCTTTCATAAGGCACAAGTCAAGGACGTATTTAAAAAGTAATGTTTTATACAAATTGGTTGATAAAAATAGTTGGTGTATAATTTGGTTGTCAGACTTGTAAAAGTTAGATTTCGAAGTGGGAGTGGTAATGATATTCTGGAATCCCGGTGTTACGGTGATTCCAATACCGTTTAGATGTTAATGAACTCCCTTCGGAATTGAACTCGTCACCGAAGAAGGTTGTGATTACGGCCTTTTAAAAATGTTAAATGTGACTCTCTCGAATACTTTTCCTTCACTTATTATTTTCCCTTCCCTTACATGATT
>NW_017134072.1:0-441 GCF_001652005.2 Ceratina calcarata | reverse complement strand
TATTTGATAAAGGTTTCAGATTGCTCTCGAACGTTTCTCTCGAAAATCCGTTTAAGGGTAATGAAATAAAAGACAGAATCGTTCAAGAATAGTGTAAAACACGCGAACCTGAACACATTTTTAGCATTTGACTGCTCGAAAGTTTTTACTCTTTAATAATTATACGCTTCAAGACATAATTAAATTTCAAAGATTACAGCGGTACGGCGTATGTCATATTCCTTTATCTCCATGTAGTCACAAATTCTAATATTTCTTAACGTTCACAATGGAAGCTACTTCCTGGCTTACGCTGCGATAACTTTATTCATTAGCGTTCAATTATACCTACGAAGTTTGTTCGTTACTCAAGATACGCGTGGAAGATTTTAGCTACAATGTCATTACGAATTTCGTTCTGAAAATTTGTATCAGTATTCAAGTCAGTTTACTCTTTGCAAC
>NW_017134071.1:0-441 GCF_001652005.2 Ceratina calcarata | reverse complement strand
GGTTCATACAACCTTAAAATAATTCATTATCTATTCGATGACAATTATTTATTCCCAATATACGTTTTTGGTACTTCGAACTTTGACAGATTTTGAAAATGATATTGTGTAACTAGGATCTCGTTAATTTCATTGTCAGTTCGTAGAGTTGTGTCCAATTAACCCGGACTGGCTGGGTAATGGATGATTTTTGCATTGAAAAGTCCCGTTTGTGTTGTGCGAAATTTTTAATACAACAAAGGGTAACATGAGCTTTGATATTAATAATTGAACTTTTACAAAGGATTGAAAATGGATTTCGTAATGGTAGATTATTGATTTTCCTTTTGTGTCTATATCGTTGTAGGAGGCCCTGGTACATATGTTCCATGAAAATTATTGTGTAAGTATACCAAAGCGTAATATGGTGGGAATAATTTCAACAAAAGAGAGATCGAGATA
>NW_017134070.1:0-441 GCF_001652005.2 Ceratina calcarata | reverse complement strand
GATTTGAACTACCCCTAAAGTTCTTCTCTAATATAGCCGAAATCGTCTCGAGTTGTTGGTTCGCTCGAGCGCAAAAGGTTAACAGGAGTAGCTGTGCTAATAAAATGACATACCACTTTAGCGTCTAATGCGGCTTTTGCAAAACCCACTCTCTTCTTCCACATCAGCTGATAATAAGAGTCACCGAACTGAGCCTCGTATACACCCCCGGGTGAAATAGCAAGCATGTTACCCTCTTTCAAAATAGCCGAACACGTTTGAACCGTGCCGGGTATGACTTTCAGCACGTCGGAAATGATAGACCAGCCAGGACATTTGAACAGAAATCTGTCCGCCACTGAGTGAATCAATCTCGAGTTTAAAAGCAATACTTTAGATATAAAGTAATAAAGATCTATAGGGATAGCTCCATGATAATATACAAAAAGTACTGGCTCGTTT
>NW_017134069.1:0-441 GCF_001652005.2 Ceratina calcarata | reverse complement strand
GTCAATCAGCGAGCGAAGAAAAATTCGTTGAACTTCGATAACTTCTTAATCTGTCGCAGGAATTTCCCGGCCGATTTCTCACACCATTCGTCGTATTCTCAGACAATTTGCGACGTTCATGCGAAATAATATTTTCTCAATCGAACCTATGACGCGGGCTATTTTTTAAACGGGCGACACCGCGCGCATCGTTGCCGAGGCGCTTGCGCGCTCCGAGCACGTGTCGCGAATGCAAATTATGAATAGCGGCTGAAAATATTGAGAAAATAAAATAATTTTAATTATATATCATATCGAAAATTCATTTCTCTCCCTCGAATTACAAATGGAAGTGTTCAATGTCGAGGTCAATACATATCTAAGATAACGAAAACTGACGCAACAGCAGGAATTGCACTGTTTAAAATAATTGCTATGTACTATGCCGTTTAAATTAATAAG
>NW_017134068.1:0-441 GCF_001652005.2 Ceratina calcarata | reverse complement strand
ATGATCATATTTTCGGTATCAGTTGGTTTTAAATGGCAAGTCTTTGCTTTTATTCGATCGAACAATTCTCGTCGAATAGCTGCCAGAATATTCAGTTCCAATTACAACGGGTCATTCTTACGATTGGAGATGGGAAGAAAAGATAGCGCTTGGAGCAGCAGTTGCTAATATTAAATTCCGTTCTCGTTTCTTAGTCAGGCACATTTTATTCATTTATTACCAAGTAATTATTACTATTTCCCGAACTGTCTGTTTTGCATCTCATTAGATACACTGGATGCAATAAATATTCATATCTGTTTCAAAATGGAATAACTTTTTTAATATTGAGCCGAACAACTTCGTTTCCTCTGGTATGTCAAACAGGTCAGTTTACTGGATAATATGTAATAAAAAGTTCGCAAATATTCCTCTAAAGAGAAAAAAAATAGAAGAGATAAT
>NW_017134067.1:0-441 GCF_001652005.2 Ceratina calcarata | reverse complement strand
CCTTTTGTCATCGATACAAATTCCTGCACACTGTTAGTTTATTTTATTTTCCCCCCAAGCAATGTTTCAATCGTTGTTGACAGCCAGGATTCGAATTTCCTCTTCTTTTATTTTCCCTCTTTTTTTATTACATTTTATCCAGGGGGACACGTACGCTCGTTTTGTGTTTACCCAATGTATTTGACGTTTCGTTTGTTTACTGTTTGTCATTCTATTTGTTAATTGAATAGGTTTCCCCTGGCGATGTTTGAAAGTAGTTTGGTTTCGGTGGGAAACGGTTTGGCAAGAGTCGAATTGCAAATATGCTGGCAGATACTATAGCGGTTAAACGGTAACTGAAAATGAAACCAACGTTGCATATAATAATCTGACGATTGACCAATCCAGTTGTTAATAATTAAATATTTCTACAATGAAAGAATTTGGATCCGACAACAATGG
>NW_017134065.1:0-441 GCF_001652005.2 Ceratina calcarata | reverse complement strand
TGTGCTCGATGCGAGAGCGCCTTGAGGTTTTGAGATTATTTCTCAAACAATATGAAAAGAAAATTTTTTCAGAGTTAGCTTCTCATTGAGGGAGCGGTGAGATACGATTGTGGACGAACGAGTTTCTGCGGCGTTGATTAATCTGCCCATGGTCGGGACACGAGGACTGTGTTTATTGAAGCGAAGCTGAATGGGAAGGATCTGGAAGCGGAAGAAACGGAACGTGGTTTCTGCGAGTGGAAGTCTGACAGTCAGGAGGAATTGGCTGGAATAAATGATGTTGATAATAAATGAATGATAAATGTTATTTTGTCGAGAGAGAAAATAAGATTGTTTTGTTTTATTGTGAACGTCCTTTTCATCCTTGATTGTTAAGTCTGTTTCCTTTTTGTTTTATCCTTTTGTGGCAGAGAATGTAATAGTTTTTAAAAGAATTTTCAT
>NW_017134064.1:0-441 GCF_001652005.2 Ceratina calcarata | reverse complement strand
CAGCGTAAATTACTGTTTCACTCCGAAACGGTGGAACAAATAAATAATCGATATTATCACTACTCGATTAAATTGTAGACACCGCGTTTCGAGTAAGCGATTGATAAATTTGAAGTACTTTCAACCTAGTTTTCGACATTGTAACGAGCAATTGTATTACCATACGGACAGTGTTCCGGACGAAGAGGGAAAGGGCCATTCACCGAAGTAGGTGAACACGTTAAATTAAATACTTTGCCGGCATCGACAGGAAAATGTGCACCCGGTGAACAATGTGTTTTCGATTCTTCAGGTACATCGCTCGATCACCTCTGTACATGCTATTTACACGATAAGCACATCGCGCGTCAACTATTTCGTGCTACTTATCTCTGCGATCGTTGCTCGTGATTTCCTACATAGCGTTTCACGAGAACAGAAAAGAATATGCTGCTGCTGCTC
>NW_017134063.1:0-441 GCF_001652005.2 Ceratina calcarata | reverse complement strand
CGGAGTTTCGGAGAGGCCGTACTTATCCTGCTGATTGATTTCGTCCAAAATTTCAAAATAGAGAGATGATACGCCATGACCCAGTCGACCCTACGGGTCTTGCCTAAACCAGTTATAGCAAACTAACCCACATCATAGACCTTCTTCGCGCGAGCGCCCAGCAGTGGATTGCCAGTGTTGTTAAGACCGAACCTGAGGTTATGCTTTCAAGGTATGTTGATCGTCAGCGTGAGGATCGGTCGGGTAGGTGGTGGTGCGTAATGGGTTTTTGCCCGAGCGGCGTATTCAGGCCGGCACCGGCGATGTCAGCGTCAAAGTGCCTAAGGTCAGGGATCGCAACGGTAACGGCATATATTTCAACAGCGTCTTGAGCGTCTTGTTACCTCCCTACCTGAAGCAGGCTAAATCTATTGAAGAGTTGCTGCTGTGGCTGTACCTGCG
>NW_017134062.1:0-441 GCF_001652005.2 Ceratina calcarata | reverse complement strand
TATAAGTCGGAGGAGTCAGCATGAGATACATGCGCCTCCGCACGTATTGCATAACAACGGGAAATTAATTCGGAGGAATTAGTGGTCAGCTAATTTCTTGATAAATTGAATAATTACGTGTACGCGAAAATTTTAAACAGAAAGTTCCGTTATATCGATATTATTGTAGGTCGGGATTAAGAAATTGTTGATCAATTTCTTATATTTCCTGAGCGGTGACTCATACGGGCGTGTATACGCCGGACTACGAGAGCGAGCGAGTCGCGTATAAGAAAAGAGAGAGAGCCGTGTATTGGCAATCATACGCGTACCGCGATTTATTATTACGGGCCTGGAATCCGGAATAGCTGGGGAATATTACGTCCCGATCTTCGTCGGTTGAGGACGCGCAGTCCGTGTTCGTCCTTGACCTGGTCCTTAGTTGTTAACGTCTCCGACGTT
>NW_017134061.1:0-441 GCF_001652005.2 Ceratina calcarata | reverse complement strand
TCCATTTTCCTCGCTTTTTCTCTTAAATACCCATCTGGAGTCAATTATATTTGGTTTCTTGTTGTCCAATCCAGTCTTTGGTCTGTCCACTATCTCCCAGACTTCATTGTTCGTGATTGATTTTAGTTCCTCTTGGATCGCGTCCTTCCACTCGTTCCGATCTCCTGATTCCATGGTTTCGTTGAAATTCTTCGGATCATCATTTACTCCAGCCAATAATGCGAATATAGTTTCATCTTCCTGTATTTCTTGATTCTTTTTCGCAATTATATTCTCTGTCTGGTAAACAAAATCTGAATCTCTTTTCGGGTTCTCCTTGGCAGTTCTCTTTGGCATTTTCCTAATTTCCGGCATTTTTGCATCTTCGTGTTTTCTTTTCCTTTTCATCGTTTCATTTCTCTCGTCCTTTGTTTTGTCTTCCTTCTCTGGTCCGATTGTGTT
>NW_017134060.1:0-441 GCF_001652005.2 Ceratina calcarata | reverse complement strand
GGAGTACTATGCTTTCTAATTTTTAATACAATACTATTATCAATTACCAGTTGCATTCTCTAAGGTAAAAATATCAATCCAATTTCTGTTAGGTGAACTCGTATTAACTATTAATAAAAAAAAATAATTAACGTGCATTTTGTAAAAAGTCCCAACTCTCCTATTTAAAATAAACTGTGAACAAAATTAAAAAGCATGGTGCAAAATGTATAAAAATATTCAGACAAGCTTGAAACAGTTTCGTTTGTAGAAAAATGTTTGTTAATGTCACGGACATTACTCCATTTGAAAAAAAAAATCGTTGTGTAATAGACAGCATTGTTTTTTACAGGAAGACAGCATTATTTTGTATTGAAAATGATAACTATGTAATTAATTCATAGTTTATAGTGTTTATACATATGCAGTAAGTGTAGAAGATATTAACGTACTCTTTAATGT
>NW_017134059.1:0-441 GCF_001652005.2 Ceratina calcarata | reverse complement strand
TTGTTTTTCTAATTGAAATTAAAAAGCAGTCAAAATGACTTCTTTGGGCAATCAAGTGTTAAGGACATGTTGCGTTACGCTTGGTACACTAGTAAATTGTGCGACGACAGAGAAATTTTTTTAAACGTGAACCACATTTCTTTTCCCACACATCTTCTACACAAGCCATGTGGATGTGGGAACGTAAGTTTCATGAGATGTAGCAGATGTCGTTCCACTTTGTGTTTCCCGTGCTTGTACGACCAATATCATCCTTCTATTTGTAATTCGCAACATGCCGTAGATAATTAAAATTGTATTATGTTTTGTACACTGTTTCCTTCTTTCTTATTTTTTTTTACTATTTATTTTATAAATAAAAGTGAATGAAAACGTTATGCGTTTCATCTCCACATTTATTCCTCCACAATTATAAGTATAATATTTGTTGTAATAAAACGT
>NW_017134058.1:0-441 GCF_001652005.2 Ceratina calcarata | reverse complement strand
ACTCATGAGAAAGGTACTCCTTTTTTGAGATAAAGCGAGTCGGTAAACATTAATCGAATCCTTTAATCAAATTCGCTTTCATCTGGCGATAGGCAGACTGAAATAGAAAGCAAGGTTGCTTATCGATTCAAACGGCTACCCTTAAAACGGGACTCAATTCGCGGACCCGTAGACTCAAAGAAAGAAGAAGGGTCGAGTCAAACGAAACGCGGGATGAAAGGCGGAAATCGATGCGAGACTAACGGGTGGAAGCTACCGGTGGTACGGAAGCTTGCAAGAATTTTTCCCCCTCGCTGTTAACGATCCGAGAAAAAAATTCACTCTGCTTCTTACGTGGCACGAAACGATTTTTAATATACTGGATGAGCCAGTAGAAAGTATTATTTACTACTTCGTTTACTGATTTTATCAAAATTTGAAGTGGAGAAAAGTAAAATTAAT
>NW_017134057.1:0-441 GCF_001652005.2 Ceratina calcarata | reverse complement strand
TTTAGCAATCACGGTGCTACGCGACGTTACAAATATTATCAGTCCTTCTTCCACTAATGTCTTGGAAGATTACGCGCCGTATTAATCGTGACGAACTCTCTGCAACTTCAAATTTCGAAAAATTATTAATGGTCGCTGTTACATATTATTTTTATTTGTACAAAGTAGCGCGATTTAACAGTTGGTGTTTATATGTGCTGTTTGTCAAGTGCCTACACGCTGAGAGCAATGCTGGAATATTCATGTACATACGAGTACCGAACCACTCTTCTCATTTGTAAATACACGTTCCATTTTCTCTTCGATATTCAAGAATAAAGAAAAGATTCACCTCCTTATTTGCTTGTTCTCTTTCTCGACATTTCAAATTAGAGTAGATTCACGAGAATTAGGAAAGCGACGACTGAAACTTATCGGGTCACAATAACGTGGGAATGGGTT
>NW_017134056.1:0-441 GCF_001652005.2 Ceratina calcarata | reverse complement strand
GGAATCTAGGGACATTTTTTAATACTACTAAAAGCATGAAAGCAACTATTATTTTGAATTTCTTGTTGGAAGCTACAATCTTGAACTATATTACGGAAATAGTATATCAGACTGGCGTTGAATATTTCTTTCTGTAATCCAGTGATTTGCGTCTCCGCCGGCTGGTTTTGGCGGCAGCTCGCGATGACTTCGCGGGAAATTGATGACGCCATTCTTCCATGTTAATGCCTTCCTGTTTTCGCCGGAACGGCCGCAGTGGAATTAAACTGCCTATGGTCAAACTCGACTATCGATTAAATACCAACGGCCCTTTCAATCGATTTAATATTTCACTTGTCCCTGTTTATATTAGACAGTACCAGGCGCCATTGATTTCGCATACGAAATGGAATACGAATGCTTAAAAATATTGTTTAATATTCCAAACGCAACGATGACACG
>NW_017134055.1:0-442 GCF_001652005.2 Ceratina calcarata | reverse complement strand
AGGTCATCGCGGAGTTACCAAAACATATAGGAGGATTAAAGAAAAATATTATTGGCCCAATATCAGAAATGATGTGCAAAACTACATAAGAGAATGCGAAAGCTGTAGGAAACGCAAACTAATTCGTTGTAGAACTAGGGAACCGATGCTAATAACCGATACACCATTGGAACCATTTACGAAGGTATCTTTGGATGCAGTGGGTCCATTGCCCGTGACACCTGGGGGAAATAGGTATATCATTACTATGCAAGATTGCTTGACAAAGTATTGCATAGCAGTCCCGGTGCCAAATATTAAAGCAGAGACAGTGGCGCATATTATGGCTATGAATCTAATATTGCAGTTCGGATCCCCGAAGGCAATATTGACTGATAGAGGTAGTAGTTTCTTAAATAAAGTTATTCGGGAAGTGGCACAGATTTTCAAGATACAACATGTT
>NW_017134054.1:0-442 GCF_001652005.2 Ceratina calcarata | reverse complement strand
TGTCTCAAACTACTCCTCCTCGAAATCCGGACCCCGTTAGGTCATCTCCTAACACCACTAACTATATACTTTATTCACATAAAGCTTTCAAAACAGAATGAGAGATATAATATGGGTAATAGACACGATGTCTGTCGATGAATACGAAATACCACAGCAGCGGCGAACGAGCGAGGCACGAGGGTTCACTTTCGGATACCGAGACAAAATACGCTCTAAAAGTCCGCGCGGGGAACGAGAACATGCTTCCGCGGACACCGTGCGCTCGTGGTATTTGTCGGTGCTGTCAGATGGCGCGGTTTGTCGGCTACTGTAGGGGATTTAGACTCCAAATTATCTCTTTATCCTTGCTTCATTATCCACGAAAAGCACATAAATATATACATAAATACCCCGTCTCTCCCTACAACTCCGCAAGTCCCCACTCGCTCCACAAAAAAAA
>NW_017134053.1:0-442 GCF_001652005.2 Ceratina calcarata | reverse complement strand
AATATAATGCGATTTACAATAACAGGCTTAACGAACTTTTTACTTTAAATCCTCGCGGACACGTAATTCTATACTATTTCGAGGAACTAGCTGACCGCTTATTCCTCCGAACAAGGGTCTCCGGAAATATGCACTACATGCGGAGGCACATATTTCTCATGTGGATCCCTCCGACTTACTCGTATTTTTAACAGTTTTTAATATAATATATACTTTTACATTACAGGTGAAGGAATGGCCATTTTTTATAAAAAATGTATAAAAGTCTTGCCTTAGGCGACAAAAGTAAAACAAATTAGTCTGCCTCAGGCAACAGATATAGGTAGACAATTAGAAATTAATATTGAATATATCGATGATATCGAAGATTTAAGTTTGAACAGGCAAATAATCATCAGCAAGCAATCGTCACAAATAATCACAGCAGCAAGATATACAGGAG
>NW_017134052.1:0-442 GCF_001652005.2 Ceratina calcarata | reverse complement strand
CGTTTGCTAGCCCCACTTGAACCCTTGACATTGGATGAGCCTTGATGCGGCTGCATTTGAGGTTGCGTTGCTTCGACGATTTGACATCGCCTTTGTAAGAATTCAATGAAACTATCTAATTTTGGGAGATCCTTTCCAGTATTGCTCTTTTCCCATTCCTGATGCGAGAGTCTATCTAGTTTGCTCGTCATGCAATAGATAATTATGGCATCCCAACTATCAACTTCGAGACCCAACGATTTTAACGCGCGAGTATGAGTGTTAATGGTATCCAACATCTGCCTCAAATAAACAGGATTTTCTTTCGTAGATGCTGGTAATTCGAGTAGATTTTTTAGATGATTGTGCACGATAACCCGCTTGTTATCGTAACGTTCGATTAGGAGAGACCAGGCTATGTTGTAATTGCTTTCGGTGGTTTCTAAAGACTGGATGACTAATG
>NW_017134051.1:0-442 GCF_001652005.2 Ceratina calcarata | reverse complement strand
CTACCTGCGAATTGATACCGCTCGCAGGTGTTTTAGTGGACTGTATTATGCGGGAACGAGATTCCTCAAGCCTCCCAGTTTTCTCAACTAAACAATATAAAAGAGAAGGTACATCACATTTGTACTACATGGTATATGTACTGTTTTTTGTTTCGTACAATAAACGCTTTTTATATATTATACGTGTTACATTATTTATGCAAAATATAAATATTATTCTTTGTTTCGTTTATCACAACACGTTTCTTTGGTTTATATGTTTATGTTACCTGAAGGAACAAGTACGCTCGTCGGAGTATTGGACGGTCCGGCGTCATTGGTTTGAGTTTCAGGCCTGTTGACGAGATTTGGACGAGTGTCTCTCTGATAACGTACGCGGGTTTCAAATTTTCAATATTTATGTTCCTATGGGAACCATTAATATCGATTTCAAATACTTTAT
>NW_017134050.1:0-442 GCF_001652005.2 Ceratina calcarata | reverse complement strand
GTTACCGACAGCAGGTAAGAATAAAGGTAAGCGAAATACTTCAAGTAAGATAGAAGGTAAACAGCAAGGGACACAGCAAAGGTCAACTGAAGGACAGCTATAAGCTGATCGGGAAAGATCAGGACAACGAAGTACACAAAAGAAATGTAAACAATCGCCAGAATGCGTAACCCTAGACGGGTAAAGATTCCAGGAACTGGTCGGGAAAGACCGAACAGTAGCAAAAAATGGGAGCTGGACGGTGATTGGTGGGCTCTGGAAGCGCGTACGTGTATAAATATGAGTACGGGAGAACTGGCTCTCACAAGTCAGTCAGAAGTTGAGTAGTGCGGATTGTTAACAAATTATTGAAGATAATGTCGGGAAGATTCAATCCGTATAACAAAGCAGAAAGGAAAGTTGTTATTATCCCCAAAGGATATCCGACGATAAAACTCAGTGG
>NW_017134049.1:0-442 GCF_001652005.2 Ceratina calcarata | reverse complement strand
CACAATCCCACTTCTGAAATTGTAAGGGGGCCTTGGTTTGAGGGCGAAGAATAACTCACAATAAACCTTGATATTGATTTTAATATGAATATATAAAGAATTTTTCGGAAGCGTTGCCGTGCACGTCTCGACGTGTCTCGATCAGGGATCTCGTAATTTCCGTGCTTTGCGCCACTGTTGAAGTTCGGGGATTTGCCATATTAGTTGTTATTTTAAGGAATTGTAATGGAAAATGTATAGGAAGATCTAGTCAAATTTGTAAAATATTCCTGGACAACACTCACCGCAGTAGACTTCTTGAATGAGTATCCTCTTCTTATTCGACAATCTGATTAACAACTGCAGTTGTCATCCACGACACGTGCTGGAGTTTTCTTCAACCACGACGTTCGACGACGTCGGTGAATGTCAGATTATCCCACTTCTGACACCAATTTATGTT
>NW_017134048.1:0-442 GCF_001652005.2 Ceratina calcarata | reverse complement strand
TCGATCGCTCTAATCCTCTTATCTATTTCGAAAACGCTCTTTTAATTCGTTTTGATGCGAGAAATCGCTGTGCTCAACACTGGTTCCTTTCTTTTAAAGAAATGACTGGCTGCCGACTCAATGCTGCCCGAACGCTGCTTTCCAGACGGAAAATTAATGCAATGTTGGATTTCGATCCGCAAATCTTCGAAATCCTTTGAAGACCGCGAGCGAGTTTGCGACGAGCACGTCGTTCCAAACCGCTGTTTCGTTCCGGCTTGAACAGCTACCGTTTAAAAAAGCTGCGGTGAAACCACGGAGCGAGACGCGTTATGAAGTTGTTTGTAGGACAACTCTGTTTAAATCGGGACGATGCCGTCTCAAACAGTTCCTTCTACCACCGAAAGCCAAAGAGATTAGCCACTCAGGGTTTTAATCCCGGTAGAAGATCCCTAACTCGATT
>NW_017134047.1:0-442 GCF_001652005.2 Ceratina calcarata | reverse complement strand
TGTGTGACGTTGCGCCACTATCGAAAATCCACTCTTCATTATCGACCTACAGATTAGGATTATCTTCAGTTACATTGAACGCGGAATAATTACCCTAATGCGATTTTTGTGTATTCGTGCTTTGAAATCTTCTTTCTCCGCGACATTCATTGGCAAAATGGACCTTCTTTTGACAGTTGTAGCAAGTTACTTTTAATCTGTCAAGTTTTGGCCGCGGTTTTTGTTTTTCCCGATTAGACGATTTAGTCTTATTTAACGATGCAACAAGAGCTTTCCCGGATGCTTCAGATTCGGTTAATCGCGAATCTATCAATCGCGATGTAAGATTTTTGATCGTTTGCTTATTTTCATCTAATGATAACCACGCTTGACGAAAGCTTCTAAATGTCAAAGGCAAACTTCCAAGTATTTTAGTTATTACTGCAATGTCGCTTACCGTTTC
>NW_017134046.1:0-442 GCF_001652005.2 Ceratina calcarata | reverse complement strand
GGAATCTAACAGAGAACGTGATAACTAAAATAAACAAATCACACGCGACAAATAGTCGAGACTGAAAAGAAACATGAAATGAGAATAGCAGTATTGTAACAAATGAGAAGCATTGAATAAGGAAAGATAAGGCCCCTGTTTCATTTTATTTTGAGTGAGAGTGAAAGTGTGTACGCGTGAATGAGTGTGAATGTGTATGTAAATAGGTGTGAATGTATGCGCAAATGTGTACGTACATAGGTATGAATGCATGCGTAAATGTGTGAGGATGTGTACATGTGTAGGGGTCGTGGGCAGGTATATGGTCGCCAAGTTAATGATCCCGCTTGGCACCATGATAGAGTTTGCAATTTTTTAAGGTATGTAGCCCTCCCAACAAGGTTTGAAGGCTTAATGTAAAAATAGTTCTCCCTTTAAGGTTTGAGAGCTTGAGGTAGAGTTG
>NW_017134045.1:5387-5817 GCF_001652005.2 Ceratina calcarata | reverse complement strand
TCTTGCAGCGTTCATGTTTTGGTAGCATTTATATAACATAAGAAATATTTTTTCTATCATTTCAAATGAAGGAGATATTGAGGTCTCTGTGGCGGACTGAATGAGACTTAATTATTCTGTCACCAATTCCTACATCTCCATATTTAGGTGGATTTCCATTAAATAGTAGAAAAGAGGACATGTAACGAGATTTGTTTTTAGAAAGCTGTGAAATCGAACTTACATTAAGAAATTGCTCCTCATTCGTAACTCCTCCGCTAATCGCTCTAACCACTTCTTTCATGACACTTTTGAAATTCTCTCTGAAATCACAAAGTGAAGAAATGAGGTCCGTTATATTAGATGTAGATTCACACTGTCATGCCATAACTATTTAGCATTGTTTTCATTTTTCTTTAAAGGTTGTATGAATTTTTAAGTAAACATAGTG
>NW_017134045.1:2542-4562 GCF_001652005.2 Ceratina calcarata | reverse complement strand
GACAAAATGTAAAATAAGACTTGATTTTTTAATTATAAGCAACTTTTTTTAATTATAACACTAACTAATGTGAGCGCGCGATCCGCCCGCATTCAGTGACGAACGTCTTGGCACGAGTCGTCACGCCCGGCCGCAGGGGAACAAGTGCTCCGCTCAGTATTTCATCAATTCATTATCAGTCAAACGTTTTAAGAAAATAACCAATAATAACGTACATAAATAACAATCCAAGGAAATTGCTCGTTTCTTATTATGAGTAAAAATCAATACACCTAATTGTTATTCAAGTGGAATGGATGGAGAAAAGAGGAATTTAATAAGATAAATGAGAAATTAAAAGTGCGTAGCGAACATTGAATTTAAAAAAACTGCAAAAACAGTACAGATTAGACTTTCCCATTCATCCGCAAATGCACCTGCTCTGAGGATGATGGGTCACGGTCAATGGGTCAACTTGCCCATCCTTGCCGCTCGCAGGTAGAACAGATGACCGGAAAATTGTGGACTGAAAAGTGATAGTGAAAAGTGAAAGTGACCTGCGAGCGGCAAGGAGCGACAGGATGGCCCGTTGACCGTATCCATCTTCTTCGGAGCCAGTGCATCTGCGGATGAATGGATAAGTCTAATCTGTAATGTTCCTGCTGTACTCATGCGTAGCTCCACAGCTCCCGTTCTTTTTCCCTCCACTTCTACACAGACCTGTACTAGAATTGTATGTATAACTCATTGATAAATTTTTGTAGTCGTATTGGCGTGTAGCAGAGTTGCAAGGCATCTTATCAATTAGATTAAATCTTTAATTCAATTGGACACAAATTAGCAATTAACATTCTATTCTTAACTGAATATTATGTCATTAGAAAGTCCAGTTGGTGATTAGTAAATTTATAATTAATAAATGAACTCAAATTTCTAATTGAAATTTTCAATTGAAATTGTAATTTTCATTAAACTTTTTTTGAACCAACGATTCATCGTAAAATGGATGAAAAATCGTAATTACAATGGCTTTGTTTAATTACTTATCTACCCACTAAAACCAGTTCAACAATACACTTGTATAATACGTNCTATTAATTATTCATTTCGAATGTGTTTAAAAATCGGAAATTAATTTAATAAATTCGATTCGCGGTTCAGTTATTTTGCGCGACCTTCGGATTGAGGTTTTTCTCCGATGGTACGGATCGAGCTAACCGCAAGAAAAATAACATATCGACAACATCGGTACTTTATACGACCTCCGGAGCGAGAGTGTTTATCGCGACACGCGCCGAATTGCGCGGCAAAAAACGGCACGGAGGATCGTTGTCTATACGCGATTGACGTCATCGCCCGACCGTTAACGGATCGGAGAATTCAAATTTGAATATGCAGAGTGGGGAAAGGAATAAGCGCGAGTGAGAGAACGGATAGGCGCGACTTTTCTATACCACGCACCGAGGTCGGTGTCCGCGCATTAGAACGCCGATTCCGTCTGAGTCTACGACGGATCGTCACGGTGTGAACATCGCGATAAAGTAGTTAGACTCGTGATAAGACGTAGTGCATAGTCGGTTGGGCAAGACGTACGAGTTCCCAGCTAGGAGGAACCTCGATTGAATGAAATAGCGGCCACGCAGAAGAAGTTCGCGGTAAAGCGAATACGAGCCACGAATTGTTCCAGTAACTGGACATTTCGGAGTTGCGTTCAACTCGGGTTCTTAGGTCGGAAAGACTGAATTCACCGTCTTAGGCCACCTCTAAGACTGAATTAGAAACGGCTGACGGCTTGGGCAGTACGTTGCGTTAAACGCACTGCTGCAGTTCGTCATCCTCGGGCGCTTCCTGGTGTGGTAAGTTACGTCGCGCCCTATAAGGTCGGGTCTCGAAGCTCGTTGCTACGAGCTTCCACCAGTTACGCGGTGTGGAGAGACGAACGTTGAGCGTGATTCTGCTCCGTTTCACGGCAAGGGACTTGCTTGTGAAGCCGCTGCATTCATCGAGAAAATAATACAGTCCACTGCGCAGAGTTCTGCCC
>NW_017134045.1:0-1852 GCF_001652005.2 Ceratina calcarata | reverse complement strand
GAATTAATAGCACTCATGATAAAGAGCGTGCAAGTGTATGCTATTTATACTCATTTTCGCGAAGCTTTTGACACAGTCACTCCATGCTGCTTTCTAAATTGTATGGACATTGATGGGAATCTGTTAGTGACGCTAACTAATAAAATATGATAATGTTTACTTAAGACCTGTTTATGTTAAATCTAAGACCCTTCAGAACTTTCATATTGGATCCGTAATCTGTAATGTTTACATTAATCCGAAATCTTCCAATTCAATAACTTTTCGTTATTTGTAAGTGTGATATACAGGGTGTCCCAGAACTAGTGTTAGGCCTTGAAATGGGGAGGAGCCATGGTGATTTTAAACAACTTTTTCCTTTGCAAAAAAGTTGTCCCAGGCGTGGTTGTCGAGTTATTAACAAAAATTACCAACCAACCAGAGCGTTCGTATACAAGGCGGGCAGGAGCGCGATAACCGCCACATGCGTTGCCGCGGCCCGTAATGCCACGCTCGTGATGAAAACATAGGATTAAAACAAAACTTACATGCAAGAACGTCACTGGGTCAATGTGCCAAAACCCGGTACTTGAAAATAAAGCACGTGGGCAGCAGTGATGTTTAGAGCAGGTCACTGACAGATATGGCCATGTGTTTTAGTTTCGAGTGTCAGGCTTCGGCACATTGACCTACTGAAATTCTTTTAGGAGCAGATGAACTTAAAGACGAACGACTAATTTCAACTCTAATTCTCTTCCCATTTTTTATGCTTTACCTACCGTGTAATTTATAAGGTTGTTAGTTATCTCATTGAATATGTTACATTTATTCAGTGAACATAACAAACGACTAATTTCTTTCTTTTCTGTGATATTTAATCAATTTCTTAGTTACTCTTGCATGTTAGTTTTGTTTTAATCCCATGTTTCCGTCACGAGCGTGGTATACGGGCCGCGGCAACACACGAGGCGGTTATCGCGCTCCTGCCCGCTTTGTATACGAACGCTCTGGTTGGTTGGTAATTTTTGTTAATAACTCAACAACCACACCTCGGACAACTTTTTTGCAAAGGAAGTTGTTTAAAATCACCATGGCTCCTCCCCATTTCAAGGCCTAACACTAGTTCTGGGACACCCTGTATATGCCTGAGATCAAATATATTCTCACCCTTCTTTCCTTATGAATAACTCTAACTGTTTGTTTAAATCACCTTCCAATCCAAATCATTTTTGGTACGCGTAACATTTTATTTTCGTTTTATATTTATTTTTTCACGTCATTTTATTGTTATTCAACAACGGCTTTACAATCCCGTATCGAAAATAATGAATAAATAATTCGTGAGATTAGGTAATGTATCTCACAAAAAAAAATATTCGTCGCAAATTTGATACCTAGCGGTGTTTGTTCCTTGATCCCATATTTCTGTTTACTTGACGTGAAATAAAACCGTCACGATTGCCTTTACCGTTCAAATTTATGTATTTACCTGTCTTTTCAGATATCTAATCGAGATTAAAACGATGTCCTTTACTTTTCTTTTCTTTACCTTTGTGGTAGGCGATGACGTCGAAGAGATCACTAATGTGTTGAGGAGTGATCACTTCCTGATGTATGGGACGTGCATACGGAACCCCATCAGTAACCATCGCGTTCTCTTGCATGCTCTCCACGACGAATATATCGTTCAATCGCAATTCAGGTACTATCTGAATTTCATAATTTCAATGTCATCATTAGTTGTCAAACTGAAAATTATATCTAGACTTGGTAGACAGTAATGTTTGTAGAATATTTGATTTTCACAAGTCGCCCTATAAACGATAGTAAATGACCTTTCTGTTCACGTCACAATTTCTACTTACTGGTTTTT
>NW_017134044.1:0-871 GCF_001652005.2 Ceratina calcarata | reverse complement strand
TTATAGTTACATCATGAATCGTCTACGAAGAGATCGAGGGGTGTTTAACGATAAATATAATTAGACATTCTGTTGCTGTTCCAAAAACGTAAAACAGTATAAACTACAAATCTCGGTAAGATCGGCCTGCTTAGTCCTGATCCAATCACTCTTACTGTAAACAAATTGGCAAAGAAAGCGGAGACATATTGAAACTGCGCCAGGTAAGGGAAACCTTTTCCCCGAGAGGAACTGAATCCAGCGGCTAGAAAGTCGAGTAGGTATTTCCGGGAAAGGAGGCGGGAGAAACAAGTTCCACGTCGAGAATGTTTGTACCGCGTGAAACCTCGCAGAGATTGCCATTAAAGAGTCGTGCGGCGTAAAATTTAATTCTTGAACCGTGTCAAAGCGCTCACTCGCACGCGCCGTTCCTGGCGAAGCCGGCGTCTCTTAAAACTCGTTCGCACTCCCCTTTCAGAGGACGCTTAGTGAAGTTTACACGGAGAGAAACTCGGAGGAAATGTTTCAACGTCGATACCGTACAAATCGAATCCAACGATGATTAAATCAGACAACCGTTCGATCGAAAACAAAATATAAAAGAAAAGTAGCAGAGGAAAAAGAGCTTGGAAAAATGAGGGAAAGTTACTCGGCTTAATTCCGTTCCCCGGTCGTTGCTTCGTTCGTTTATTGTTCGGACGAAGAACCGATTGTTAGGCTGAGAACAGGCCTAGCAAAACGGATCCCTCCGCGAACTCTCTCGAGTGGCGAGAAAAAAAAGAAGGGAAAGAACGGCTAGCCCAGTCGAGTATCCTCGGGTGTAAAGTGAAGCCTTTCGCGAAAAGTGCTTGTCGTTCGTCGCTGACGATGAGCTTAGACGCGTCAAAGAAAG
>NW_017134043.1:2150-2755 GCF_001652005.2 Ceratina calcarata | reverse complement strand
TCAATCATACAATAGAAAAACTGGAGAATTTTTATTCCTTATTTACTTAAAATGATTTCAACACTTTTGAAGCAAAATAAAAATTTAATATAGAGAATCTGTATTATTTCAATTTCTTGTATTTTCATCAAAAGTGTTGCAGGCGACGGGGAATGGCAGCGGCAAATAAAGGAGCAGCGAGAAACTTTTGACGAACGAGAGCCGAGAAAACTTCGGATAGTAAAGAGACTGAGGAATAGCATGAGACTCACCACCATGTCAGAGCCACTCTTGGAGGCGTCGCTGACGGCGGAGGGGCTCCTCTCGACGACGAGGCCCCCGGGTACCGGGGTCGAGGTCGGCGGTGTCGGTGTCGGTGTGACCGCCGAGGCGGTGCTCGTCGGCTGGCTGGACTTCGGTGTGGGCGCGGGTGTGGCGACGGAGGACACCAATTGATCCTTGTCGGAGCTCGTTTGGTTCGCTGGACCGCCGACAACGCCGCCGATGATGGACGCACCTGCTCCCGCGGCCGCTGTCGAACTCGAGGCTCCGGACAACTCATCCGTCGGCAAAGAGCTCCCAACGTCTTATGTAAACCAGAATACATGCATTATGTAATATATGTA
>NW_017134043.1:1605-1936 GCF_001652005.2 Ceratina calcarata | reverse complement strand
TATCAGGTCTGAGAATGAACCGTACAAAGTGGGAAAATTGGATTGCTAGATAAGATTGAAACGAGAGAAAAAAAAAATCGAATTCAAATTACCTTGGGCGCTTCTTGCTACGACCAACTCGACCAGACCGCGTGCCTTCTGAAGGATCGAGATTGCTTGTTCATGAGAGATGTTCGAGTCTAGTGGTTGTCCATCTATCGCCAATATCTGATCTCCCTCTACCAGGCGGCCGTCGCTGAAACAGAACAGTTCGGGAATTTAATAGGAAAATCTCTGGGACGTAATTCAGACTTACTATGGAAATAATTTTTCACTTCATTTATTATAATTA
>NW_017134043.1:631-1495 GCF_001652005.2 Ceratina calcarata | reverse complement strand
ATGTATGCCTGCTCTTTGTCTAAAGGTAAGAAAAAAAAAAAAGCAGACTCTTAAAGTTAAACAGGAAACGACGTATGTAATATACAAAACACGGGCATTGAATATCTTAACGTTTGCCCGAGTTCCCCGAGGCATGAATGCATGCACGAGAATTCTATTTAAGTAAATTCTGATCGATCTGACACCTCACGTTTCCCAGACGCGTAAACGCAAAACTGTTTCGCATTTAAATTCCGAACAGTTTCGACTATTTCAAATCAGCGAACAATAAAATTCAGATAATTCGCATTTATAAACAAAGAAGAAGAAGAAGAAACGGCGAAAGGGGTGAGATTTTTTTTAGAGGAAATTCTAAAGATACGTACCACCTGAAGATTTTTTGAGGAGGTCGAGGTTCACGGTAGCATAGTGTCTGTTCATTCACCCCACCACGAATCACCGAACATCAAAGAGTCATATCGTAGGAAAAACAGCGAGTCTCTTACGCGGGACAAAACGAACACAAACGACGGAGAGGAAGAGACGGGAAGAGGCCCGGGACTAGCCGCATATCGACTACTGACAATAAAAATATTGTCCTCACGTCCTCTCGTCACCGACTGTACTCTGTGCAATTCGGAAAGAAACGTTTAGGAATCTGAGATTCATTGTCCTTTGGAAAACTTCGAAACGGGGTTGGAAGGAACGTTTCTATTCTACTTGCAATATCGTTTCTTACCAAGAACGTTTTTCGCAGCATCTTAATTATTCAGACGCTTGTCCATCGTGTTTCGTTTCAATTAAAAATTAACAAGAGGTCGTCAAGTTTTCTCAGGACGACCCACGTGATTTATAAATATCTTCATTACTTCGAATGAAGTAAGT
>NW_017134043.1:0-610 GCF_001652005.2 Ceratina calcarata | reverse complement strand
TATTTTGTTAAAAACGAAGCGACGTTTTCAACAGAATTAAAAACGAGCGTACGTTGTTGTTGTTTCAGGAACGAATCGTTGAACCGAAAGAACATCGAACTCCGCGCACTCCGGGGATCGCGGAGGATCGCGTTTTCGTCAAGTGGTTTCGAAAAACGTAGCTCGTACGCGGGAACGTGTCCGGAGCAGCCGGCGGAACGGCAGGTGATAAGTCGAGAGCGGTGTTTTAAACACAGTAACGTGCACACACGGAGCGAACGTGTTCCCCGTGGGATCGCGCGGGGTTCCAACCGCCGGCGACCTTTCCCGCCCGAGAATCAGTCGAAGACTGCTCCTCCACCGAAAGTGGGAGGCCTCTTTCCCGAAAGCATCGTTTTCTCCACGGTGGCGAGGGCTTCCGGACAGAGGTAACCGGGCATGCGTGCCACGAGCCATCCGATCAACGCACCGAGTACACAGGGTGTGCCAAGAAGTGCCGGTTGAACGTAGAATACAGGGTGGCTCGGGAATTCGATAAATCAACTACGGATTTTCCGAAGATCAGAAGAAAATTTAATGTGCAGAAACGATAAATTGATTAACACTTTACCACACACACACACACACACAG
>NW_017134042.1:0-443 GCF_001652005.2 Ceratina calcarata | reverse complement strand
CTCACTATACGCTAGTGATGTTTATTTATTTATTCATTTATTAAACCGATTTTTCGACTGGACAATACCCAGAATCGGAAGGCTCCTGGAACAAGTCCGTATAGCCTATTTACGCTTTGTACACTAACNATCGACTAATTAGTCGATAGTTTTTAGTCGAATGAAGGGTCTCGTTTGAGACGTGAGAGAGTTCGGATGTGTCTTGGTGATGCGGAGAACTTTGTTAGACTGAGTAGAATAGGAATCATGGAAAAAGTGTTTTGGTGTCTTTAGATAGTGTCAATTTAATAAATCTAACCCTCTGAAGGGTAATCTCCGATTTAATCGGCAATATATTTGTCAAATTATTAGTTATAAGAACAGTGTGAGGAACAGGAGTTAGGTAACGTGTCCCCTCTCCCCCCTCGGTAGGGGGAGACTTAGGGACATCGATTAAGATCATC
>NW_017134041.1:0-442 GCF_001652005.2 Ceratina calcarata | reverse complement strand
GAGATGCTCGAAGTCTCGTAGGGTCCCTCGCCTGTCTTATTAAATATTCATTTAATTATAAACTTAATCTGATTAAAATACAATAATAAATCCTCTCAACGTACCAGACTCGTATTAAAATAATCAACAGGAAGTTTCCTGTTTGTATCAACGATTTATGAATGGATGCTGTTATTTCGTCTCTCTATAATCTTGCTAACCGTACAACGATTCGTGAATAGTGACGGTCGACGCAAGTGTGAGAAAATACTTTTTATAAAGTGAATGCAGCGTGAAACGTTAAATGAATTACAGGTTTTATCTGATTAAAGTACAAGAATAAATCCACTCGACACGCAGCGATGATAAACTATTTATACCAGCGATTTATGAATGGACTGTCATTTCTGTAGTTTATTCCTAAACTGATATGTAAATATTAGGTCTACCGGAAGATTCTGTT
>NW_017134039.1:0-442 GCF_001652005.2 Ceratina calcarata | reverse complement strand
TTCTATGTAGAGATAATAAAAATAGCAAGACAAGAGTAATGATCGTATTTGAATGAATGAAAACAAACCAGATAAATCTCGATCATCCCGAGCTTTCGCATTGTTCTACGCAAACGGGAGCGACGGCGAGAATTCGTGTATCTGAAAATACCAACCCGACGTGCATTCAGACAATCTCCGCAGCAAAAGAAGACGAAAAGAATCGTCTGCGTTTCCGACAGAGGAGGATCGTTGCAAGAGAAATGAGGAAACGTACACGCATACCCGCGTTTCGGCGCACAACGATGTAACACGATCCCGTCGAATTCTCGCCGTCGTCCCCCGTCTGACTAGTATACGTTAAAGAATCAATTAATAGGATGAGTATATGTCTCTATTTCCGATTCCGGAGTCTCGCTTTGCCGGAAAGAAGGATCAACGATTCACACAACACCGAAAGACG
>NW_017134038.1:0-442 GCF_001652005.2 Ceratina calcarata | reverse complement strand
GAGGAAGAGGGCAAAGAGGTGGATTCCAAAGTAGAGGTCATTGGGAACGAAACAGTCACAGACGTGGTAGAGGAGAAGCAATGATGAGGTCCAGTGAAGAGGCTGTGATGACTGTGAGTGATCGAGTATGGGTGAGTAACAAACTAAGAGATAATCAAGGTATAAAAGACAAGGAGATTAAAAGTACAGCGTGGCTGCTAGACTCTGGCTGTACGAGCCACATGACTTGTGATACTGAAATATTTGAAAATATGGAGGAGGAGGTGAGAGACATCTCATTGGCAGACAAGGAAGGGAAAAAGTTGACCTCTAATGGAATAGGAGAAGTTGTTATAAAGCAAGATACGATAGAAAATAATGTCAGACTGAAAAATGTACTCTGTGTTCCAGATTTGAATACTAACCTTCTATCAGTAGCGAAATTTGCAGATTATGGTTATAC
>NW_017134037.1:0-442 GCF_001652005.2 Ceratina calcarata | reverse complement strand
TGGAAATGTGGGTTAGACAGGGGTAACAAATTCTTAAGACGGTCTTAAGGATAAGCAACGACTCTGAATACCGGCCTTAAAGGACGGTGCATAGTCGAGGGGAACGGCTCCCAAAAGCGGAAGGGGGAAACAACTCTGTTTGAGCCTTTGACTATATATACATGGACTGCTATATAGTCCGCCAGCGTGCGGATAATTTTTCCCACACGGCTCGCTTCCCCTCTTTTTCGCCCGTATTTCGATCCCCACTACTATTCTCCTCATGCGCTTTCGCTGACCATGCCTAGCATACCCCCATCAAGTACCAGTCCCCACCATTGTCGCGTCGTCACCACTTTTCGGCCGAGGGAAAAATTATCCGCACACTGTAGTCCGCTGGGAGAGCCGTCGCCAGTGATGTAAGATTTGCGGAATTTCGATCGCCGCGCGTACGGTGAAGAAA
>NW_017134036.1:0-442 GCF_001652005.2 Ceratina calcarata | reverse complement strand
GGCAATATAGGTATAAACTAAGTTTCAGTCTTTCTAGTGTTAATGATGATTTTTTTTGAATCGTGAATTTATGATAATTTTTTTGTTTTTTTTTTTAATGATATGTGAAAATAAAAATTTGATTAATAGAAAGGCTGTGTTGACAGTCGTAAGGCTACGAAGTTCTGTAGGACTTGACTTATGAATTCTTCTTCAGGATGGACGATGGGCAGCCGGTTTAGCTATATAATAAAATAAACTGTCAGCAGCAGCTCGCATAAAAATGCTAAAGAGCTCCGTGGTCTATATTGCCCCTGCGTGTGCCGTGCAGATGTTCCACACCCTGTCCAACTTTTGCGTTCTATGTTTTTTCGAATTCCGTTATGAGTACTCGAAATTTTAATTGCACGATGTTCTTATTATATAATAAACTTTATTTCAGCCTATTGGCCCAGAAATGGAC
>NW_017134035.1:0-442 GCF_001652005.2 Ceratina calcarata | reverse complement strand
GTTTCATTTCTCTTTCAACATTGTGTTACTGTGCTAATTTCACCCATCATCTTGGAAGCAGTGTATTTATCTCATCCTGGTTCTGGCCATATTCCGGTTCTCACCCGACCGAGAATTCCAAATCTACTGCTAACTTAATATTCACTGGTGGTTCTTTGAAATTTTTCCACCATCTACATCAAGACGCCAATATTTTGTATTACCCGCCAATTGATGTCGGTAACTACATTTTTACACTCATGTATTCCGGTAAGCCGGCCGAGGTTGGCAGGTACGGAACTCGAAGGTGACTCCACCTGGACGTTAACGGCTGAACCAACACCTCGGGTTAACTGTGGAGCCCCACCTTCAACAACCATCGCCATCTTGGAAAAAAAAGCCCTTTGGATCTGGGGGGGCAAACCTAAGTGGGGCGAGTTGAAGCAAAGTTTGTAGCGCCTCG
>NW_017134034.1:0-442 GCF_001652005.2 Ceratina calcarata | reverse complement strand
TTTGTAATACAATGCAATTGTTGTGGTGCAATTTTTTTTATATGGAAACTATTAATAAATCAGAGATTGATTGATTAAACGAGATATATGATTGAGCTTCTTTCAATTCCAAGCTTTGCTTATTTACTTTTATAAAAAGACTACGTTTTTTTGGGAGTTCGGTACCCCAAAAGAGCCCCATTAACAAATAAGTCTCCTCGTCAAATTACGACACGTTCCGCTCGTTTCTTTCTGCAGGGGAAAAAAAAGGAAAGCGTGTCTATGGCGCCACTTGAGAGATACGATACGAGAGTATCCCGGATCCCTTGGATTACCTATGTACTGGAAGTTAGTGTCAACAAACTCAGACTTGTTTAGGTGGCTTATACAAGTACTAAGATATGTTAGTTTTCAAACTAATTAAGATAAAAATCATTACCTGAAATATTACCTGGTACAACAT
>NW_017134033.1:0-442 GCF_001652005.2 Ceratina calcarata | reverse complement strand
TACTCTGTGTTATTCGCATTAATCTTATATTTGTACTTGTCGACGATGACATTAATATGTATATTTGACGGGGTGGATAAGCAAATAATTGTAGTTATATCGTATCTGTGTGTATAGTATTGTTTCGTGATGGTTTTCGGCTTGTTAGTAGTTGCTTGTCCGTTGCATGGTTAAATACATATGATCGTAAAATGTGTTTCTGTATGTGTTATGAACAGAAATATCGTTAATTTCTTTGTTTATTTGTTAATAGTTGATTCTGACATTGTTTTGACGTTCATGTTAGCCGGTTTATTGTTGGATTTATCCTAATAATTTTTCGGTTCAAATTTTTTATGGATATAGCGACATTGTTTTTGAATATTGTTCATCTGGCGTTTGTCTCCATGGTTTTGTTCGACTGTATTGTTTTTATCATAAGAGTGATGATCGAGTTTAGTCG
>NW_017134032.1:10653-12104 GCF_001652005.2 Ceratina calcarata | reverse complement strand
TTCATTAATATAGAAAAGTAAGACTATTTTATTATTCAAACCCATAATCTAACAGCATGAATAAAAACAGTGCATAATTTTCCCATTTTTTGGTACCTGGCCATTAATTTCATGTGGGTTTTCTTTTAGACTTGACGTTTGCAAGCAAACAGCCGTGAAAGACATAATATCATTTTCTCCACCATAACTTTTTCCACATTGTATAATATGGCCTGCCTGATATACTCGTTCTCCTTCTATCAACTTTCGCTGGAAAGGATTATTCCCAACCCATTCACAAATATTGCTCAGAGAAATCATTTTTCGAGAGTGTAAGAGGATTTCGCGCAGCTTCAAAGGTGGTGGGGGTAGCAGCAAACGTCTCAGGCCTCCCTTCATTATGTGGTAAAACAGGAGCGTCATGCGCAGGACGATCGAAAACTGAACTATGCACGGTTTCGCGTCGCCATGATGATTAGCTATATCTATTGGTCCCTCTCTGTGTCAATTCCCAATAAGTCACTTGTATCCCACAAATGTATAAAACATGCATGAATTCCGCTTCGAAACACTTAAAGGAGCTATATTTCATCGGAAAAAGTACGAAACAATCTACTAGGAAAGTGGAATTCTAAGGGATATTTGGGGGAACAGGCGTCCATTCGGGGAGCTTTCGACTTAAACGATTATGGCCGGTATTCAGAGTCGTTGCTTATTCTTAAGATTGTCTTAAGCATTTGCTTAAGCACCTGTTCCCTGTACAAAACAAGGACTGGAAATGTGGGTTAGACAGGGGTAACAAATTCTTAAGACGGTCTTAAGAATAAGCAACGACTCTGAATACCGGCCATAATCGTTTAAGTCGAAAGCTCCCCGAATGGACGCCTGTTCCCCCAAATATCCCTTAGAATTCCACTTTCCTAGTAGATTGTTTCGTACTTTTTCCGATGAAATATAGCTCCTTTAAGTGTTTCGAAGCGGAATTCATGCATGTTTTATACATTTGTGGGATACAAGTGACTTATTGGGAATTGACACAGAGAGGGACCAATAGATATAGCTAATCATCATGGCGACGCGAAACCGTGCATAGTTCAGTTTTCGATCGTCCTGCGCATGACGCTCCTGTTTTACCACATAATGAAGGGAGGCCTGAGACGTTTGCTGCTACCCCCACCACCTTTGAAGCTGCGCGAAATCCTCTTACACTCTCGAAAAATGATTTCTCTGAGCAATATTTGTGAATGGGTTGGGAATAATCCTTTCCAGCGAAAGTTGATAGAAGGAGAACGAGTATATCAGGCAGGCCATATTATACAATGTGGAAAAAGTTATGGTGGAGAAAATGATATTATGTCTTTCACGGCTGTTTGCTTGCAAACGTCAAGTCTAAAAGAAAACCCACATGAAATTAATGGCCAGGTACCAAAAAATGGGAAAATTATGCACTGTTTTTATTCATGCTGTTAGAT
>NW_017134032.1:2067-8597 GCF_001652005.2 Ceratina calcarata | reverse complement strand
ATAGTGTTAGAATATAGACTTAACGGGGTCCGGAATTTCGAGGAGGAGTATTAGGAGACAGGTTTTTAAATAAATAGAAGTAAATTCCAATATGGAATTTAGAGTATCAAATTTATTATACCGGACGCGAACGCCCGATATCCCCAAAAGTCTTAATACTGTGACGGAGCATATCGTCTCTGTCCCCGCGTAACCGTGCAACCCGTCCGACACGGCGAGACTCCCGGAGTCGCCGTTAGGCGGCGCCGCCCGGGAGGCCTTCTCGCAACCGCGATCACGGCGCGCGCCTTAATAAGGCCGCCTCAAACCCGTAGCGAGCACTTCGATTACTGTGGCAGAAAGCTGGCACACGACCAAGTAAGTAATCAAGTCAACCGACGGTGTGGGAGCTCCCGTCGGTATAGGGATACGAGGCCCGACGCACTTAGTAAAATAAGTGATTTTTGCAAAACCTCTGTTTGAGGGAAGGAACCTCCAATCGTGAGGCCGTGCCTTCCTCAAACACTGGTCCTTAGCTCTCGTTACTACGCGTAGTGACAAGAGCGATTCGAGTCCACCCAGCTACCATTACGGTAAGCCCATACGGGTGTTAGAAGCACGGGTAAGGCCGCTATCGCCTAGGATAGCGGTAGTTACTAGAGCCACGGCCCGCTTCACGGGCAATAATCGACTCCGAGGAACGATCTGGCATTGGCCAGATCCCGCGTCGCGTAGTAGTAGAGTTTCACTAGTAGATAAGTTAGATTAAGCCGTTGCCAGAATCGAAGCGTGACCCCGCCTTCTCCGTTGCGGATTCCAATAGTCTTAGTACGCGAATTAGCCTAACCTTAGCATACGCATAGCATTAAGAGCGACAATCTAATTGTAGCGGCCCAGCGGCAAAGAGTCTGGCGTTAGCGCCCTCCACGACGACGCCCGCGGCACCGTCTTCGTCACAGTCTTAGTGAATAAACGTATCTTGTGTTTCGTAAACTGTCTCGATCATTTCACGAACCCACCGTTAGTATTAAGCCGCGTTCTCAAGAGCGAGCGGTCGGCACCACCACGGCACCTATCGGTGGCTCGGCCGAACCGCCCGTTACAATACAAATAATATTTTCAAATAAAATATTTGTATATATTTGTCTCTTGTCATGAAAAGATCAACAACGACAAATTAAATTTGCGTGTTGTTATTATTAGAGAGTGGACTGTATGGTGGAGACGAGAATAATTTCTCGTCTCGGGGTCAACTCAACTCACGTTTAATCAAGTGAGGAGGACTCTACGTTGCACTGGTTCGGTGCGCCGAAACAGAGCCTGCGATCGTTTTTTACAAGACGCTCACGCAGCTAGTCACTCTGCGTGAGGAAGCCCGGGTTGTAAGGCCGGACTTCAACTGACCGCCAAACTATGATCAGTCCCCTTTACAGAATACTTCGGACTTCGTCAAGGAGCTTCTGACCGGGAGGGCTATCTGACAACTATGATCAGGCCCGATGCAGAAATACTCCGGACTATATCCTGAAGAACCCTACCGGGATTATATAACCGGCTATCAGCTACGTACAAGAGCTATAAGGGTTACGGGAACGTCCGATACTCGGACACGTATAAAATAGACGTGTCCTTGTTTCGACACTGATGATCAGTGCAAACGTCAAGAACGGAAGATAATCTTTCCGTCCTGTGTAATTCGTAATCGAATATGACTTACGTGAATAGGAATTCACGTTAGAAGCGTGAATATTCCTATTCGTAGGTAATTCTTAATTTCTGAAATTACGAATTAGGTGCACTCGTAATAGATTCGTATCGGTCGAACGATAATCGTTCTTACCGAATTGATCTGTAAACTGAGCGTCTTGAATATCGAGAACAGAATGACGAGGGTCTCCGCGTCTCTTTTCCAAGAAAGCTATTTCGCCGCGATGCGGCGTAGAAATCGAATATATTGCATCTCTTTCTAATTAAGGTGTTTCAGAAAGAGAAACACCTTTCGTCGATAATTCGTATTTGAAAACTCTCGTTACGCGGAGGCCAACGTTTACCGAGCGGAGCGGTGTTTACATCGCGGCGTCGAGCATAAGAAATCTTATTACCTTTCTTATACTCGGGAACCGTCTGTATTTCTTTGAATTTCGTGTATATTTCCGACAATTCGTAATTGAATTCTCGAAACACGGAATTATGTTAATAATTGCAGGCCGAGCAATGTTCTTAAGCTATGCACTATTTCAATCTTCAAACAGATAGAGTTGTAGATATGCGCTGAACTGCGGATCATTTTTCCTACTTTCGTAGTTATATATTTATGTCGGCGCTGGATTATTAATGTTATTCGTTTTTTCAACGGACGTTTTCGTTTGTCCAAGCCTTAGAAAAATGTTATGCACAGATTAGAAAATGTAATAGCGTTACTCACACTTACGTATCATGTTCGTCAATTTAATAATTATTAATGTGAATATATGTAGGTGCCCCGTCGACTCCCCGAGAATCTTGCGCTAATTGCAACAGATAAGGTGCGCAAGCGGTTCAATACGTCACGGTGGTTAATCGATAGTCTACTGGTGGCTCGTTAGGACTGGAGGCCTAAACTATCAGTGCTGGACGCGTGTCAATCTAGACGCGTCAAAAACTATTCGCAATTTCGGAAGCGGTTGGGTGATCTGGACAACTGCATGGTGTGATAAATACCATGCACGGGAATTATCGATCTCTGTCGCTGGAACACGCGTGTGCCCAAGTCGTTCGTACGTACACATGAAGTCGCAATACGCTTCCTCAAGTTTCGGATCCCGTGAGAACCGTCTATACATATGTGAGAGCGAGCCTAACGCCATGCGTTGCGTCTCCGCGACCATCGCCAATGGAACAGGTTTCAAAGGAAGCCGCACTACGAAACGGTTATCAGAACCGCGCGTATGCGATTCACGAAAAAGTGTCTCGCATGCCTCCCCTTGTGGCGTTCATTTAGGAGCTGTGTTCGGTAACTCTTCAAGATTCTAGAACCGCTGCAATGAGTCGTCAATATCCTGTACCGAAACGCAATGCAGCGCCTGGCCGGAGTATAGTGCTCCGCCCGCCATAACGCGCTCACTTGTACCGGTCCTGACAAAATCCATCCGAGCGCTGTATTTTGGGCAATCAGCTGCGAATCGGGAAACCTGCGCACGCCGGATCGCAAAAGTTGTGCATAATCATTCGCCTCCAATATCACGCCTATGTCTACGTCTCGAATATAAAACTGTGGGTTCGCTTACGATATGTTTGCGTACTGGCTTACACCTATCTGACACCACGTGCTGGCAAATAAGACGTGAGGCGAGGAAGTACGAAGTTTTCCGTCGTTATAAGAAAATCAGGTTCGGTTATCGACTGTAAAGTAATCGAAATTACTGCCTTAGCTAGTCCTGACGAGCTCGCACCAAATCCTGATAATGAAATATTGGTCGGACGCTTGGTTAATTCGAGCAACTGCGCGAGTGATTCCGAGACAAACGTCGCTTCCGAGCCCTGATCGAGTAACGCACGCACACGAGTATGCGTACCGCACGATCCTCGAAGAAGAACCTGAGCTGTGGCGAGAATAACCGCATGCTTCGATTTAGAGACGCTTGCAGTTAGTGCATTTACATTTTGCAACGGTTCATGACTGGGCGTATCAAATCTCTTAGCCGAATCATTTGATAATTGCGTAGCGTTCTGTGGTCGTTTAGGTTCAATATGAAGAAGCAAATGATGATTTTCTTGACAGGTGCTACAGCGTGATTTAGAGCTGCACGCGTTGAATCTATGCGGGTCAAAACAGTTGTAACACAAGTTTAAACGTTTGATCCCGACCCGACTCTAATAAGGCGACTTAGACTTTAGTTTATGACATGTCCACAACGGATGCGAACCCGGACAAAGAGTGCATTTCAGTGACTTAACGCCTCTCTGTGTATGGAATACCTTTCGCGGAACGTGACTCTGTTTGGGATTAGAGAACAATCTTTTCTTCACTGTATTTTCGGCTGCGAGCGTGCTAAGGGCTTGCGAATGTTTCTCAAGAAAATTTGCGAATTCCGAGAATTTAGAAAAATAATGCAACGACCCGGCTTCAGTCGAATTAGAAGACGAGTCTCCCTCTCCATTCACGATAGCTCCCTCATGCTCAGCTCTGACTCCCAATTCTTTCACGATTCCGGATTCAATTTCGCGGACAACATACACGGTTTTCCAGAACTAATGTTAGGCCTTGAAATGGAAAGGAGCCATGGTGCCATTTTAACCCCGTAGCTTACAATGACGCCTCAGAGGCGTCGCAAGATTATCGGACCAAACATGAATAAGACGCCTCAGAGGCGTCGCAAGACGACCGACTTTGGCTTTGTATGTCGCTTTTGGCCCGCACAGTTGGAAATTAGATCGTAAGGCAAGGGGTTAAAACACTTCTCCTTTACAAAAAAGTTGTCCGAGACATGGTAGTCGAGTTATTAACAAAAACCTTCGACCAATCAGAGCGCGAGTATACAAAGCGGGCAGGAGCACGACAACAGCCTCGTGCGTTACCTCGCCCGTGTGCCGCACTCGTGACGAGATTAAGGAAATGTTATTTTTGGAAACGGATTAAAGAAGTGTTACATGCAAAAACGAACTACCAAATTGGTTAAATGTCAAAGGAAAGAAAGCGATTAGTCGTTACATACGTTCACTCAACAAATGTACAATACTCAATGAAATAACTAACCATTTTACAAATTACAGGGTAGGTAAAATTATGAAAAATGTGAAAAGAATTAGAACTGGACTTACTTTTTCATTGGTTAGTGCACCTGCTCCTAGAACAACGTCAATGGGTCAATGGGTGGACCTTCGGCACTCGAAGATAGGACACACGGCTCGCAGAAGCTGATGCTTGGAGTAAGTCAGTGACCTGCACCTGACGATTTTTCCCTTATTATCACGATCACTGTCACTTCCCGACTGGCAAATTTTCAAAAAACAAAAAATATTAATCACTCTTACATTTTCCAAATTTACTATCACTTTTCATTTTACAAATCCACTGTCACATTGCACTTTGCAATTCAAAATTTGCATACACGTTTTTATTTTAATTCTTAGTTCCGATCGGAATACCGTTCGCGGAACAATTCCACTGCCGCTCTCGTATTATAACTCACTTCCTCGTAAATAACGAACATATTAAAATATTCCGCAATGCAAAGCCAAATGACCACTCGTTCGCAGATTTTCTTCCAGAAAATCTTTCCCCAGTCAGAAACAAGTTCGTTAGAGAAAATGTGTTTGTATTTGTCAACTAAACCCGGCCTTAGTTTACTTGTCATCCTCAGAAATTCCCCACGTACAGCACGCTCGAAACGATGACCAGAGACAGTATCCAGATATGCACTTACCCGATGCGAACGACTAAATTTGCCTTTTGTCGTACACATCCTGCTGGGCGCATGCTGACCGAGTCCATGGCATAAAATCGTAAAAAGTAGAACTCTAATTCTCTTCGATTAATGTTAAAAAAAACGTTGACGATAAAAACCATTGCCTTCCAAAAATTCACCGCAGAAAATGATTACGTTCTACGTTTCGTATAACTACTGCCGAACATGATCCGAGTTGTATTCGCGTAATGAATAATGTAATTTTTCCCTTGCAAAAAAAATTCATAACTCAATTGCATAACAATATGTTTTGCAGCGCTGAATATTTAGGGAGCAGTGCTTATTGTCGTTAACGTCTTTTTAAGGGTAATCGAAGAGAGTCAGATTTTTTTCTTTTCACAATTTTATGACGAGGCCTCGAACACCGCGCGTCCAGCCAAATGTGTACGACAAAAGCCAAAGTCAATCGTTCGCATCTGGTAAGTGCAGGTCTAGAAATTGTCCGTTGTCATCGGTTCGAGTATTCTACACGTGAAGAATTTATTAAGAAGGCTGTCAAGGAAATGAAGGTCGAGTTCAGTTGAAAAATACAAACACATTTTCTCTAACGAACTTGTGCACCGAGTGGGGAAAGATTTTCTTCCAGAAAATTTATATCATGTATGTATTTATAGTTACATTTGTTCAGTGAACGTAAGTAACGACTAATCCCTTTCATTCCTCTGATATTTAACCAATTTATTAGTTCGTTTTTGCATGCAACTTTTCTTTAAACCTACGCTCTCGTCACGAGCGCGGCTTTTTCGCAAACGAAGAAGTCGTTTAAAATCACCTCAGCTCCTCCTCATTTTCGGGCGTAGTAGTAGTTCTGGGACACCCTGTATATATAGCTATACAGGGTGTCCCAGAACTAGTGTAAGATGAAGAAATTGAAGTCATAGTGGGACAGCATCAGAGTTCTGCATAGGATGGAGCGACGGGCCGATCTCCTCGCAGCCTGGGCTGACCGCAGTTTGCGATAAGGCGAACATGATACCTTTCTGCCTGGAGCCCGTCACACTGCGGAGCGCCTGTAACACCGCGGCGCGACCTGTAACATCATGAAAAACTGCGGTCGGCCCCCACTGCTGCGAGGCAGTGCGAGCCGAATGCGAGCATCGCCGG
>NW_017134032.1:0-621 GCF_001652005.2 Ceratina calcarata | reverse complement strand
CCTATTCTACCGGGCGTGAACGCCCGATAGCCCCAATAGATGTATACAAATTTAGCAATTTATTTCAATATATAATTCAAAATAAATATGTTTCTCGCCGCGACGGTCCTTTGTCCTTACCGGCGAGATCTACGCCGATACGTAAACAGAGAATCAACAACGGCAAATTAAATTTGCCTGTCGATCTTCGAAAGTGGACTGTATGAGTGAGACGAGAATAATTCCTCGTCTCTCGGGGTCAATTCTACTCACGATGAAACAAATGAGGAGGACCGGACGTTGCACTGATTCGGTGCGCCGAAAACAGAGCCTGCGTTCGTCTTCTTGCAAGGTACTCACGCAGCTAGCCACTCTGCGTGAGGAAGCCCAGGTTGTAAGGCCGGACTTCAACTGACCTCCAAACTACGGTCAGTCCCGTTTGCAGAATACATCGGACTTCGTCAAGAAGCTTCTGACCGGGAGAGCTATCTGACAACTACGATCAGGCCCGATGCAGAAATACTCCGGACTATATCCTAAAGAACCCTACCGAGATTACCCATCCGGCGACCAGCTACTTAAACGAACTATAATGGTCACGGGAACGTCCGAGACTCAGACACGTAGAGTATACGTGCCCTT
>NW_017134031.1:0-442 GCF_001652005.2 Ceratina calcarata | reverse complement strand
ATTCGACAATTCAGCAAGACTTCTGTCTTTTACGGAGCTTGTACCGGTTTGATTTATCGTAAAAACTGCACAATTAACAGCTTTAACCCATAAGTTTTCATTTAAATTTTTGGCATGAATTGCAGACCCTACTACTGTACTTCCATTTTTTGGTGGTGTAAAAGCTCCTGATTTTATATGTACAACTCCAAGTTCTTCCAGAATTCCTTTTGTACTGGCATTCTTGATTTCAGTTTCATTATCTGACTTGAAATACTTTACTTTTCTTTCAAATTGATTTTCGATCATTTGTTGATCTTTTCGATCTTAAATGTTTCCAGTTTTGACACAACCTAATTTTTGTCTTCAATAAGTAAACAGTTCGAAAGAGTGAACACTCGTCCTTAAATAATAGACAATAGTTTCGAAAGTATTTAGCTCCTCCTAAAGAAAAACTATTCAT
>NW_017134030.1:0-309 GCF_001652005.2 Ceratina calcarata | reverse complement strand
CTTTTCAGCTTACAGCTGTTCTAAATCCGTATCGCAGACGAATTCTGCACGGAGATAAGCGGATTAAATAATTCTTGGAAATTCGCGACGAATTCGAAGAATCGACGCTCTTCGATCGACACACCGTACAGGAATAATACGATATCCATGTCGATGGGCCCTCGGCGGGCCGGATTAAATAATTTCGCGGGCCGGAGTTGGCCCGAGGGCCGTACTTTGCCCACCACTGCTCTAAACTATCTATTTCTCTCTCTGACTCATGCTCCGGGCGTATACACGCCCGTATGAGTCACCGCTCGCGGTACATAA
>NW_017134029.1:0-442 GCF_001652005.2 Ceratina calcarata | reverse complement strand
TTTTTTTTATCTCGCCTTAATTAAGCAAGGTAATAGTCACGGGTATGTTGAAACGTCGCACGTGTGGTGGTACACGTGCACGATTTTTACCTGGCGACGACGGTGGAATGTGTGTAGTGTAACGCAAGGTACAGTACCGTATTAAATAACGGTTGTACCAACGTCAACCCGAGCGTGCATGTCTATTTTCACTGCTTTTCGCAAAGCCACTTTGTTCTACATCTTTTCTGATCCTTATATCTAGTCAGTATGAGTAATTGGGCTAATGGTCAAAGCAGGGTAGGAGTGGGGATGTTTAAGATAGGATGTTTTTGGGTAGTTTTAAGGTTGTTTGTCGCTGAGTAAAACTATATCAATACTGATAAACTAGTTCGTTATCCAACAACTTTTTATAATTCATAATGGTCGTTTGACAAGCGACACCGGAAATTGTTCCTAAGTA
>NW_017134028.1:0-442 GCF_001652005.2 Ceratina calcarata | reverse complement strand
TCGTTAAATACTCAAATTAGAAGAAAAATACATAGAATCTTTCTTTGTAGAAGATGTCAGTGCCTACAACTTCTATATAAAAAACATTTCGCCATTGTCAATAATTAATTGAATATTTCTTTCTATACTTTTTACCACATAGTGATTTATTATTATCCTTATTCTTCCGACGTCTGATTTCTTTTAAACTATAACAAATGCGTTTTTCTAAGCTACATAAACTTTTAAGATTAACTGTATAGCCAATACATCCTTAAGTAGTATTAATACAAACTATAATATATTAACAGTGATAAAAACTTACCACATTAAAGACTAATTAAATTTGATAATAAACTTCATAAATCACAATAATAACAATAATAATCATAATCATACATCACCAAAAATATCGACACGTTCCTAAGCAGTTCCCAGCAGACTATATAAAAAAAAAAGGATC
>NW_017134027.1:0-442 GCF_001652005.2 Ceratina calcarata | reverse complement strand
TGTCAATGCTTTATATCAACTATTTCATTTGTCTTATCATTTTTATTTTATTGTTACATTAATATTTCTGAATTATTTTTTATTATTAAAAATGTCTTCATTTATCTTTATAAATCTTTAATGAAATTCAGATATTATTTATTATTTAATACAATCATAATTTGACAAAAATAAGTATGTGTGCGTATAAAATGTTAAAAGAGATAATAGGTATCTAGATGCTTCATCATGCTTCGGTGGATTAAGCAGTGTCAGAGTTAAGCATTGAAGCGTATGGGCGGGGCATTAGATATAAATCATTAAATTCCTCGTCATTAGTTACCATTCAATTATTTAATTCACATTTAAATAATCTCCATTCTTTTTTTTAAAAAAAAAATAATTGTCATTATTGCCATTTTATTATTAAGTATACATACACGTATAGTATATTTCTTTTGAT
>NW_017134026.1:0-442 GCF_001652005.2 Ceratina calcarata | reverse complement strand
TATTCTGACTCCTTTTCCAGTAAAAAGAGTATTCATTTTTTCAGCCAAAGATGTAGCTTTGTCGTCTGCTTCGTTACCTGGTATTTCCAGGATCATCCCTCCTGTCATTGAATAACGCGGTCGTATATCAGTTATACCTAATTCACTGATATTAATTTTTAACTTCCCTTCTTTGATTATCTCGTCATAGCCTAATGTACAGTCCTCTTGTTTATTTATTACGACCGCAGCCGAGTTTCTAGTCCTTTGTGTTTTACGTTTTACCGTAGTAGGCGGAACGATGTTATTAGGGACAGGGGTTGTAAAGCCTGTATCTGTATTTACAAGTGAGAGACCTTTTGCAGGTTTCTTTTTTCTAGCACTCCCATTAGGTTTATCTAGGTTTTTAGTCTGAAATCTCTTCGGTGGATTGTTAGCAATCGCGGGACGATAAATATTGTCC
>NW_017134025.1:0-442 GCF_001652005.2 Ceratina calcarata | reverse complement strand
ATTTTATTATGTCAAATTATACTAAAAGATATTTAATACATTCCTAATCCTTGGAATATAAGTTTAGTCATCGACAAACACGGTAAACCTGAATTTTTAAGCTACGCCGTTAATTTCCCATGGAGATGAAGCGGAGAATCAAGTTTCACAGTACTTTTCCAACCCTTTTCTCTGTTGTTCCTCCGGCGCCGTTAAAGTGACGCGGTCCGGTACGTGATCCGCGAAACGCGAGCGATATAACGAGATTCCGGTTTCTTAAATTACATTCTCCTGCATTTTGCATGTCAGGATTTCCAACATTTAACTCTGACAAATGTGGCAGTTGCAAAAAAGTTTGCTATTTGGGATACAACAAATTTCTCACTTCGTTTTAATAAAATGCTTTGGGAAAATTGCAGTACGAATGTGTAACGCGAGAAATAATGAATTATATGAACAGCGG
>NW_017134024.1:0-442 GCF_001652005.2 Ceratina calcarata | reverse complement strand
TGCATGTATATAGATAAAAATATATATATGTTGTATTACTGCATAGTGCATACGATACAAGTAAGTTATGGAGCGGACGAGCCGCATTGATTCCACGTTACTTTCTTTTATCGTCCTGGTCGATCCGAGTGTCCAAGCCTGGAGGACGAATCGGGTCGTTGATCCTACGACGCGACTTCGAGTAATTGCGAGGAGCCACTCGTGACCGATTAATTATCGCCCGGAAAGGTGGACTGGTGGCGATCGATGAACAAGCACTCATGCACGCTTGGAGGTGTTCTCTTCGTTTTCAAGCACCTTTCTTTAGTATTAAAGTTTTCAAAAGCGTCTTTATTTAAGAATTGTTGAATTTTTATGTGATTCACGATCAGCCCGTGATTAAACTGCGAATTTTTATGCAAAAGTAATTGAAAAATGTGTTTTAAATATAATTATCTTATCT
>NW_017134023.1:0-442 GCF_001652005.2 Ceratina calcarata | reverse complement strand
AGCAAATGCTTAAGACAATCTTAAGAATAAGCAATGACTCTGAATACCGGCCTATGTATTGTGAACCCCCTTATTCACATATCCTTCGACTAGATTCCTTCTCCCCCCTTCGAGGGGGGAGAGCGAAGATATTACGTAACCTTATTTGCTCGAATTAGAATGATAAATTATTTTTCTTTCAGATACCTTTTACTATGGCTATTTATAAATTCTTGAAAACCTCCACTAGCCCAGAGTTCTGTGCTGGACTATAACTAATTCCACTTATCTTTATGTCAATAATCGCTTTGAACTTTATTCCTTTGTCTCATACGTACCACTCTCTTTCACGTCCCATACGAGCCTCTCTTCATTCGACTAAAAACTATCGACTAATTAGTCGATAGGACGTTGCGATTATTCCCTAGGTAGTCGATACTTTAAATTAGTCGATAGTGCCCAT
>NW_017134022.1:0-442 GCF_001652005.2 Ceratina calcarata | reverse complement strand
CTTTGTGAGAGATGACTTTGTATGCGAAGCTATAAAAATTTTGCCAATTGTCTGGAGAGGTAAGTATATATTCAATAATTTCAGATAGAGAATCTATGTTAGGATTAAGATTTGGAATTGCGGACCTATACTGAGACCATTCTGGACATGCGAATATAGTATGTAAGTTATCATCATTAGGGTCATCACAATGATGGCATGCCGTGGAGCTTTCTTTACCTATTCGTTTTAGGAACCTGCCAAAGCAGCAGTGACCGGTTAGTATTTGCGATAATGCAAATCCCATCCGGCCATGCTTGCGGCATATCCATCGATCGAAATTGTTGCGTATAGCATGTAATAAAGAGTTAGAAGATAATTGTAGAGTGCTAAGTTCATTTTTCCATTTCAGGATCATTATTTGATACCGCTCGCTCTTAAGTCTACAGATATCTCTTTGTGT
>NW_017134021.1:7668-8972 GCF_001652005.2 Ceratina calcarata | reverse complement strand
GTCATGTTAGGAGACTCACCCTGTATAATGGTCAGGACTAATCCGTCCGGGTTCTAACTATAGAAATGTGTACGGTAAAAATAGCGCTGGGAGCGTGAAAAATCCGTATGTCGCTAACTAGGAATAGGAGGGGAGGGGTTATATACATTTTATTTACAGTACTTACAATATTTACAATATTTACAGAGTATACAATAAGGTATATATAAAAGACTTATATTTATTGCTTTGGCCTCGAGGGATAAGCATGTTTTGTTACAAGGCCATAAGAAGGGTAGGATTATCGCACGAACCGATGAACAACCGGGGTCGGGAACAGATATTAATTTTATAGTTGCGAGAGTCTTATGGCTCTACGGCGTATGTCGTCGTTATGTCTTCCGTCTTCGGACAGCCATCAATATTTTTTACCGTTTTTGTACTTATACTCGATGTCAACGTTAGGTAGGGTTTCAGCGTATTTTAGTGTGGGGTAGTTGGGTACGAGTGGTATTGCTTTATTGGCCTGGTGTCTAGGATAGTAATGAAGTATGGGGAAGTTGTTGTCATCTTGGATGAGACCTGAAACATAAAGGCTTGTGGGGTTAGGTAGCCAGTTTGAGCCATGTTTCTTATTTCGGTTTGGTTTCTGGCAGCGTAGGATTTTCTCATTTTTTCCATGAGGGAAGAGATTATGTTCCAGAGAACTGGTCCTGTGTATGATAGGTGTGGTCGAATTAGGAGCAGGTAGCAGATTATTTTGGTTCTGGGATTCAAGTTTCTGTTGTAGAAAATCCTGTGATTCGCTCCGAAAGAGTTTTTTATAACACGTGGCTAAAGAAGACCATTTTGGGCGCCTATAAAGTGGACCGGAAATAGAGTTTTCCTGCCCTAGGGCGGTAAAATGCAATTTGATTTCTAACGCTCTGACGAACATATGCTATTCATATCAATGTACATATATGATGTATATGTCTACATATATTTTGTGTATGTACATATATACTACATATATGTATGTATACAGGGTGTCCCAGAACTAGTGTTAGGCCTTGAAATGGGGAGGAGCCATGGTGATTTTAAGCAACTTTTTCCTTTGCAAAAAAGTTGTCCGAAGCGTGGTAGTCGAGTTATTAACAAAAACTCTCGACGAATCAGAGCGCGAGTATACAAGGCGGGCAGGAGCGATGTAACCGCCTCGTGCGTTGTCGCGCCCGTACGTCGCGCTCGTGACGGGAGCATAGGATGAAAGAAATGTTACATGCAAAAATGAACTAACAAATTGATTAAATGTGAAAGGAAAGAAAGAGATTATTTGTTAATTG
>NW_017134021.1:1253-5964 GCF_001652005.2 Ceratina calcarata | reverse complement strand
GATGCATAAGAACTGAACTTTTGGTAATGGTTTTGTAAACCCATCAGCTAATTGCTTATCTGTGGAAATATATTTAGGCATTATTAATTTTTGTTCCACTTTTTCTCGTGTAAAATGATATTTCACATCTATATGCTTTGATCGTTTGTGATCTGTTGGATTATTAGCTATAGCTATGCAACCATTGTTGTCCTCGAAAATAATTATTGGCTCTCGAAATTTTATTTCTATACTCTGCAAGAGAGATCTAAGCCAACAAGCTTCTTTAGTTGCCTCAAATAATGCCATATATTCAGCTTCTGTCGAGGAGGTTGCAACTGAATTTTGCCTTTTTGTGTTCCAACAGATCGTATTACAAACATTTTAAATACATAGCCAGTTGTACTCCTTCGATCGATTTCATTACCTGCCCAATCAGAGTCTACGTAACCATTTAATAAGTTTTGATAATGATCATTTCGTTTGTAAACTAATCGAAATTTCAATGATCCTTTTACGTATCTCAAAACTTTCTTTAAGTTTTGCCATAGCTCTTTGTTATTTTTATTTTGATATCTACTAAGCAAATTTACTACGTAACATAGATCAGGCCGTGTACATAGCATAGCATACATTAAACAGCCTATAACATTTCTACATGGAGCTTCATAATATTCATCAACATTTAAAGCATTGAAATCTATTTTAGCAGGCAATGGAGTACTTAGACCATTACAATCGATCATATTATATTTATGTAAAATATTTTCTAAATATACCTTTTGATCCAACGAAATCATATTGTCATTTCTTGTGACATTTATTCCTAAGAATAATTTTATCTCGTTCATATCTGTCATTGAAAATTGATTTTTCAAGTAATCTTTGAAATTCTGCATCGTATTTTTATCATATGTTACTATTAGAACATCATCTACGTACAAGACTACATAGATATTTTTACAGATATGATTGTTATTTAGAAAATATAAATAGCGATCTGATGAGGAGTTTTGAAAATTATGCCTTTTAAGAGTAACTTCGAAAAGTTCAAACCAGCATCTTGCTGATTGTTTCAGACCGTATAATGGTTTATTTAACTTACATACGTGACCTTCAGGAGCTGAAATCCCGTCCGGCACACGCATATAAATCTCTTCTTTCAGCGAACCGTTTAAAAACGCGGTTCTTACGTCCATCTGATGAATCAATAAATTATGTTGATTTGCAAATGCAATAATCATTCTAAAAGTTGTTATTCGTGCAACTGGTGCAAAAGTTTCATTGTAGTATTGTAAGTATTGTTGACTAAAACCTTTTGCGACAAGTCTTGCTTTATATATACATGGATTTCCATTTTTATCCATTTTTATATTAAAAACCCATTTGCAATCAACTACATTTTTATTGTTCGGACGCGGAATTAGAACCCAAGTTTTATTTTGCGACAACGATGTAAGTTCGTTATCTACAGCTTTCTCCCACTTGAATCTATCACTACGATGTTTTATCTCATTATACGAGCTGGGAATATCACCAGTTGTTGACAATGCATGAATATGGTAATTATATTCCTCATCATAATTTATTAGAGGTTTATTCCTTATTCTTGCACTTCGTCGCAACTCACCTTTATGAGAATCAATATGAGCTTCGATCTTTTTATTAGAATCGTTTGCATCACTTTCTTGATTCTTACTGATTTTTATTTCATCAGTTTCAAATCGTTCAGGTTGAAGGTTTTGTAATTCTCCTTCATTAGAATCAATGTGAGCTTCGATCTTTTTATTAGAGTCGTTTGCATCACTTTCCTGATTCTTACTGATTTTTGTTTCATCAGTTCTAAAACGTTTTGTTTGAAGGTTATTGTCTTCAAAGTCATTATCTCTGTGTACAGAAGTTGGTCTTGAGTTTTTGGAATTAATTTCGTCAAAAATCACATCACGTGCTATAATAAATTTATTTGTTTCCACGTTTAATATTTTGTATCCATTTTTTTCATAACCAACTAAAATTCCTTTAAAAGACTTTTTATCAAATTTACTTTGTCTATTTTTGTCATGAATGTATACGGTACTACCAAAAACCTTTAAACGATTTAATTTCGGTTTTCTGTTATGCCAAAGTTCAAAAGGAGTTTTGTTTTCTGCAATGGCTTTACTTGGGGTTATATTAATTAAATAATTAGCTGTTAAAATAGCTTCTCCCCAAAATTCCTTTTTGAGTTGAGCTCCGTGAATCATAGCACGGGCCTTTTCTAATAGTGTTCTATTCATTCGCTCCGCTATGGAATTTTGTTGTGGTGTATATGGAACAGTTAAATTATATTGGATACCCTTCTGTACACAAAATGCTTTGAATTCATTTGACAAGTATTCATTCCCATTATCACAATTTAAATCTGCGATTTTTAAATTAAAGTGAGTTTCACTTTTAGCTACAAAGTCTCGAAACATTTTAAATACTTCGGACTTATATGTAATGAGATAAACAATCGTATAGTGGGTAAATTCATCAATAAATATAACAAAATAATTTTTATCATCAATAGTCGGGGGCTTAATTGGACCGCACACATCTGAGTGTACGACAAACAAAGGTCTCGTTACATGACTTCTGTCTCTTTCTTTTGAGAAAGGTAGACATGCTTGCTTTCCAAATATACAAGCTTCACACAAATCTTTTGTAGGAATTATTGATTCAATCAAATTTTTATCTTCCATTAAATTGTGTTGTTTCATTTTGATGAATTTAGAATGTTCAATGTGGCCTAAGCGTTCATGTCTCAATTTATATGCATTTAAAGCTACAATATTGTTTGTATATGTTTTGCTACACATATTTTTGTCCATTGTGAAAACTATGCATATTAAATTGTTTACTGACTTACCAGTAAGGATCGTCTTACCACCACTTTTTACCGTGACACCTCCAGATTCGCCGAAAATAACGTTCATTCCGGCCTGCTGGATTCGGCGAACCGATAAGAGGTTGGCCGACACTTCTGGCGCGTACAGCACATTTTCCAGAACACCCGTTACACCGAGATTTGTTTTTACTTCAATTGTTCCAATCTTCGTCGCGTTGATAGCTTCTCCTTTCTTCGCAATTGATATTTTTATTGGTTTATCCAATGTAGACAACGTCTTGAATACACTAATGTCTTTGACTACATGATCCGTGGCTCCTGAGTCTATTACAAAATTGATTTTTGTTAAATCATTTGAATAGTTGTCATCAATATGGTCTGCTGTCATGAATGCAAATCTTCGATCTTCATTCTGCATCTGGACTGTATGTAACGTTCGTTGATGATCGTCCGTCGTAGTATGGTTCCTTTTAAAGAAATAACAATCCTTTCGCTCGTGATTCCGTCTGCCACAATAATCACATTGTTTGCTATTGTTTTTGTTGAACCTTTTGTTTTTATAGCCATAGTTTTGCTTCTTTTTGAAATTTCCTTTAAACACTTTACTTTTCTTATTCTTCTTCTCATTATTTATTATTGTCTCTGTTTGCAAAACTTTCGCACTTGTTTCACCTTGTTCATTTTGTAATTTCACTTCGTAATCAAGTAACTTTATTTTCACGAACGCCAGTGTTAAATCCTCGTCCGCTTGAGTTTGAATTGCAGTGACAAGTGCATCATATGAATTTGGTAACGTTAATAAAAGTCTCGCAATTTTGCTCATCTCACTTAACGTTGCTCCCGCTGCTTGTAAATCCATCACCATTTCATCGAAGCGGATCAAATGTTTTGACAACGGCGTGGATTCGTTGAATTTAAACGTCAAGAGCTTTTTCTCAATTGCCAATTGAGTTGCTAGACTTTTCCTGTCGTAAACTGCATCCAATTTTTCTATCACACCTTTCGCTGTATCTGCTTCTGTAGAGAAACTAAGCATTCAATCAGATAAATATTCAATGACTATTCCTTTGGCAATTCTTTCGCATCTTTTCCAATCACTCAAGTCCTTTGGATCTGTGGAAATTTCTTCATCTAAAACTTTTAATGCGTCTTCCACTGCTATCAACGAACGAATTCGATATTTCCAAAGACTATACTTTTCGCCGTCAAACGGTTTAATATTACGCTTTATCTTTCTCGCGTCGTCACTCATTTTCATACTAAAATTTAGCACCTTCAGTTATTAGAAGCACCCTTTTTTTTTAGTGTTAATTTGTGTTAATTTCTTAAAAATATCGAAAATGAATTTTATCGTCTTTTTGCACTATTACACACACCTTAACTATGTGCCTGGGCCCATAACCTATTGGTTTTAATGGGAAATAGGTATAATAACTTTAATGCAAAGAATGTTATAAGGTTTAATATGTTCTCTCTTAAGCTGTCGAATTCACACTGAACGGAACAGCCCCTATCCCTCATGCTCGAGAGGTCCATCTCCCATAGCCGTTATCGCTTATTTAGAATACGGCATGGAGATGTGTTTATGTCTATTCGATACTTTCTCCGAAGCATGATTCCATAGGAGTAAACTTCCTTTATAAGTTAAGATATCTTTTATATAAACTTCCTGAGGAAGTGTTAAATAAAGGATTGGTTTTTGTATACCATATATCTATAGTATATGCCATATATACCTATATATACGCTATGTATATACATATATGATACATATATCTACATATATCTATGAATATGCTATATGTATTTACCTATATGCTAAATATATCTATATACATGCTACAGTTGTTTATATGTGTCCTG
>NW_017134021.1:0-581 GCF_001652005.2 Ceratina calcarata | reverse complement strand
GCCCGAGCAAGTGAGATGACTCTAAGAGTTTATTCGAAATTGCAATTAACAACGTACTTAAGACTATTAAATACAATCGTTACTATTACGAATATAGGAACTAAATCGCACGCGGCCAAATGATCATTCGTTTCGGAGAGCTCTTACCTTAACGAAGATATGGCGCGCAGCCGAGTCTGAGGTTACAGTCCTCGCTCGACCGGAGGCCCTAGCCCCACAATGTTCACCAGGTTCGGAGGTTACGGTGCCGCTCTATCAGCGTACCTAGCCTCACTCCTGTTCAAATTCGGAGGTTATGGTGCCGCTCTGTCAGCGTACCTAGCCTCGCAACGTTCCAAGTTCGGAGGTTACGGTACCGCTCTGTCAGCGTACCTAGCTTCGCAACGTTCCAAATTCACAAGAAACCCGCGCACTAAGCTCATGCACTTGCAACTTGCCTTAAGGAGAGCAAAAATACGACGACTGATCAGTATCAGTATCCAAATCGGATTGATCGAACGCACCGATCGCGCCCGATTCAGGATCTCGATCGAAGAATCGGTATCGCCGATTCGTCGCGTGAAGGATCACGCGATATCCTT
>NW_017134020.1:0-442 GCF_001652005.2 Ceratina calcarata | reverse complement strand
TACGTATTTACATCATACGTTTGATTTGTTATCGCTAAAGGGAGTAAAAATTTCATTTTAACCGCAAAATCTCAAAAAGTTATCCCAGCTCCTTAATATGGAGGTTCTGCGTATTTATAATACAGTCGTACATTCGCATATCAAACACATTACACACTGCAGTTTCGACTCACGAAATCCCGTAGCAACGGAATAATGTAGCCGACTAGCAACTGCTGGATTCCACAATCAGAATCTATGAATACGGCATGCAAATTTAAAGCTTACTGCTCACTGTCAACTAAGGCGGACAACGGAGACACGATTTCACCTACGTTACGAGGACTCGAGCTTACGACCAGCATGAATTTTATTAGTGACATAGCTAAATTTTCATGGAGACTAATTGATAATGAACTTGGATGTACAATATTCCTTTTTTTTTGTCAAAGGCTGGCTGATT
>NW_017134019.1:0-442 GCF_001652005.2 Ceratina calcarata | reverse complement strand
TGTACGAAAATCAGTGGATCCGTCCTAAAACTCGTCCTGCACGTATTCCGTCATCGAACCAGGAAGCAATCGGCGCCGTTCCACCTGGTTTCGTCTCGTTCGCGATTCGGAAACGATTCTAGTCAACGATCAGCGACCCTCGTTACAGGATACTGATAACTGGGCAATTTGATGGGAAAGCATTTGGAAAGGGAAACCGCGCGTGGATCGTCACGAAGGTAAGCGCAAATTCGGCTTCCGGAGAGATTTCGACGGGGAAACCATCCTGGAGAAAGTTCCAAGGACTCGCGGTTAGGTAATCCGGCGAAGGGACAGCTGGCTTTTGGATCCGTGATCGGTAGTTACAGTGGTCTCGATTTTTCTTAAGTAATATTTAAATACGGTGTACGAAGTTATTAAAAAAGTAATTTCATAGGTTAAACAGTGAGATAATGTGACGGTT
>NW_017134018.1:0-442 GCF_001652005.2 Ceratina calcarata | reverse complement strand
ACTGCGGAGGTGCAATATTACCCTCCTCCACCAGTAAATGATAACAATAATAACAGTTCAAATACAGGGGTAACGAATACAAATACAAACGAACAAGAGGAGCAAAGTAGGCCAGAGTCAGAGACGCCTTCGAATTCGCGTATTCGACCGTTACGAAATCGTAAACCCTCGACCCGTTTATAATACGATAAATTTTAGTTTCTCATACGTTTCTTTTCTTTACGAGGGGGAGTGTGATATTGCCAAAATGTAAAAGATCGACAAGGACGGGCGATTCTAGAAAAGTGGGGGAATAGGAGCGAAACGTACGTGCGTGTCGAGCGATAATTGCTCTCTCTACATTCTGCGTTCGTGCCGTGAACATGCGTTAACGTAATTAGATATCAGCCTCCCGCTAGTGTGTCGAATCTATTAGTATTATTATTATCAACATATATATATA
>NW_017134017.1:0-442 GCF_001652005.2 Ceratina calcarata | reverse complement strand
ATATCCATCTTTCGTGGTGTTGCGAAGGAAGCAGTGCGCAGAGTCTGTTAGAAATGGTGGGAGGCCACGAGTAGAGTTACTTACTTAATCAATGCTGAACATTCGCGCTAGAGACGTCGCGTTGTTACGACGGTCGACGAAATCTTGTCAGATTGGACCCCACCGGCTCGGTAAAGTCAAGAGCATGGTAAGAGAACAACAGTGCTGTTTTTAATTGATCCCACCAACTTGCTACTCTCTTGTACGATTATAAATAAAATAACGCAAGTATAAAACAGTTGACCGGTCACAGGATTTTAAAGAGTGTCACATTTCAAATCAGTGCATGCCATACGAGTCGCGGTGCAATTTGACACTTTCATCTTCGGGAAAAGTATAAGTTGAAACCAAATCTTTAACGCATCAGTAGGAAGACTCGAGGGAACGACGTGCACTGATGAAT
>NW_017134016.1:0-442 GCF_001652005.2 Ceratina calcarata | reverse complement strand
CCCCCCGATTGCCCCTGTTCTTCGTTCTCTCCGGAGAGATCAAATTTTGCCCGACCCTCCTTCAACCGGGAAACGCGGAAAGCTGCGTCCGAATTTTCTTCAGATATGTTTTTAAATTACGTCACGTGTTATTAATTCACGTTGCATGTACAGTGATGTTGTTACAATGAGTCAGCAAGTTTCTTCAAATCGAAATTTGTTATTTAGTGATTTTATCAAACCAGGTCATATAATTAATTCACTGACTAATGAATAAAATATTTCTTACTCTGACACACTATTAAGTTTGCTATAGTTAAATTCAAGTGATGATCATTGTATTTTCGTATTTTCATGAGTATGATACACAAGTATCATATGAATCTGTGAAAATATTTCATTTAAATTATAGACCGGGCGTTCGTAACACAAAAAATGGAACAATTTTTTACAGTCTGCCATT
>NW_017134015.1:0-442 GCF_001652005.2 Ceratina calcarata | reverse complement strand
GAACAAATAATTTTAAAAAGTATACTAAATAATATAAAGTAATAAATAAATTAATTGTTCTGTTATGAAGAATGATTTCAGTAGAAGATACTGAAAAACCGTGTTAAGCTCTGGACATCACTTCAAAATATAAGGGTCGTTTTTAGCTAGTCGGACTGACTGTCGCTGATGTTAAAATAAGAAAACAGATTTAGTTCGGTGTTCATCAGGCTAGCTCTGAATACGTTGAATATTTTATTTCTTCTACGGTCGCGACCTACCGTGTCTTGCTTTCTTATCACGATAGACCCTTCATCGGTGCGTGTTGTAGTTCTACGTGCATGTTTCTTCTGCACGCGATAACACGTACCAGTGCTCGCATAGCGAACCAGTTTCTTTTTTAATGTAGCAATTAGACGAACATCCTGATAATTACCTGAGTAAGTGGGACCTAATTTTATTC
>NW_017134014.1:0-442 GCF_001652005.2 Ceratina calcarata | reverse complement strand
TTCTTCTTTCCTCTTTGAGGTAGACCAAAAGAGTTACGGAAAAAATTGCTCTGAGCATACACGCGCACTTCGTCATGATCAATTGCCCGTACCATTATGGCCAATACAGGCGTATCTTTTCCAGGTCAACGGTGGCGAGTAACCCCACGCCACTGCTCTTCGGTAAGGTGCACTGCCTGTTTGTCTCATCTCGGGCTAACGGAAAAATCTTTCTCCACGCGTTTCTACCAGAGGCAAAAACCGGTTTTTCTCTCAGTAGAGCGCCTTGACCTTGTCTCGGTTTAGATTGCAGAGGACGAACAGAGCCTTGTTGAAAGGAGAGTATCCAGCCCCGTGCTTGATAATCAATCCCAGTCCATTGATGCGCTTGCGAAAATTGACGTGCCCTGGTCAGAAAAATAGATGGCGGGGCGTCGACAAACATTTTTATTCTGCCATCTTG
>NW_017134013.1:0-442 GCF_001652005.2 Ceratina calcarata | reverse complement strand
CCTATAAATAAACTGTGTAAAATAATTTTTTCGTAAAAAAATAACTAAAGGAAACCAAATTATGCGCTATCTCCCGAGATAGCCAAAAATAGTGTCTCAATTGCTGACATACAGTTCGCTAGGGTGCCTGAAATGAAAAAAGACAAAGACGTTCTTAAACTAGAAGGTATTCTCTGTATAATGACGTAGGACATCCGAGAAATATTAAAATCTGACAAAATGGTGTTCTTAAGAAATTTTTTGATTTATCCTTAAAAAAATTGTCGTCTTTTCATTGCCAAAATTACAGTTTTCATCCAATCAAGAGTATCCTACGTCATCGGACAATAAAGCATGTCCAGAACACTTAAAACTTCAAGTGAATCGGATATTTAGTCTTTGAGTTAGAGTGTCAACAAATGAGAAATGCCGTTTTGAGAAAAACGCATTTAAAGTATAAACT
>NW_017134012.1:0-442 GCF_001652005.2 Ceratina calcarata | reverse complement strand
CGCACTTGAGTGCTGAGTGCCAAGTGCGAGAATCGACTATAAATTCGAGCCTAAGGGCCGCCTTAGGCTAATAGCGAGAGTTGCTGGTCGGATTACCTCCGTTTAGGCTACGCGTTACCAACTTGATAATCGTAGTGGACGATGAAGTCCGCGAAGATCGACTCTGCCTTTTCCCGGCTCGATGACCGGTACTTAAGCGCGTTGCGCGCGGTAGCGCTTGCGCGAAACGTCGCGCACGGGGTCGCCGCCTAGCGGCGGCCGCGGTATTCGCGGATAGCGTCCGCGGCTGCGCACTGTGCGGCAGCGGAACCGGTGGTCGCATTCGAGTTCGCAGAACGTAACGTGACGATTCGTTACAAAGTCTTACCGTGTATCACATTTTGTACTATAGATTCGACGGTCCCAAGTCTTTCGAGTTTACTCTGTGTCTACGACAATAATC
>NW_017134011.1:10250-10980 GCF_001652005.2 Ceratina calcarata | reverse complement strand
TAATTTACTGAATAAATAATTATACATATTTGTACTTACATGCAATGAAGTAGAGGCATGCTACGGCTACACCATATAAAAAGAGAATCCGTCCAGCGATGTCCATAACTTCTCTCGTGACAGATCTGCATCAAAATTGCAAAATAATTAACAATTAAAGCAGAAAAGTATTTTATGGAGACGACATAGTTAAGAAAGTGTGAAAAAATAATAATGAATTGTGGGAATGAGAGTTGCATGAATGTAAGAATGGAAGGTCGTCAGGCGGCACGTGGAGGACACACCGAGGTCACCGGTTCGGTAAACCTAATTCCTAATGGAGTCCGAAGAAATCGGCGATCGAACACCGACACAATTTTGGCGTCGTTTAAAGGAATTGGCGGGCCCCTCTGTAACCGACGAGTTCCTCGTGGAATTGTGGAAAAATCGTCTTCCGTCAAAGACGCAGTTAGTGTTAGCTGCAACGTCGGACACGGCTGGAGCTAAATTGGCCGAAATCGCAGATCGCGTAAACGAAATTCCAGTATCGAAAGATACTAATATCGCTGCTGCTGCTTCGCGTTCTTCTGAGATTGAGTGCCTGCGTGAAGAATTAGAGGAGATGCGCTTGAAACTCGACGAAGTCCTTAATCAACGATCAAGAAGTCGCTCGTCTTCCCGTGATCGGCCGTGGAAACGTTTTCCGAAGCAGAGAAATAATGGCAAGAAGAAGGATGGTGTCAAACACGAT
>NW_017134011.1:6370-8844 GCF_001652005.2 Ceratina calcarata | reverse complement strand
CTAAGTTTGAATTTAATCGTTTACCGAAAGTATTATTTAAAAATGATGCTATTTTACAATATAAACCGACAACTGGAAGAAGTTTATTATCTAACTGGTTATGTAATAAACGATATTTTGAGCAAATAATTCCGTGCACTGCTTCAACTACCCAGCGAACATTCGTCACTTTGGGTGGCTTCCGATGTTGTTAACTGTTTACCCTTCAATGCAGGCATCCTTACTACATATCCGCCTTACTACATATCTTCCAAGTACGATGTTACATCTCGGAAGCCTCTGTCGACAATACATATGTCTCCAGGTCTCATTATTATTCGTAAGCCTCTGGGATCTTGCATAATAATCTTCATGATCTCCGCATCGTTTTGCGTAGCATAGAAAAGCCCAAGCGTATCAACAATAAAGCCATTCATCGTACATACGGTAAATGGCTTACAAAGGGGTACTTTTTTCTGTCCAGAATAAGATTTCAGTTGGTAATCATTATTCGAGCTTTTTTCACGTCTAATGTACGTTCCATCAAAAATCAATACCAACTGATCCGTTATATTGTATAATTTTTATATGATTTCATATTCGCGATATATAACGTTTGAATCAATAAATATTCCCGAGGAAAAGCCGCGAATCCGAAATTGAAAGGTAATACATCTTTTTCGAAAGAATTTAATACTGACTGGCAAGAACTCGAAACTTGTTGCTCGCGTTCTAATCCTAAAACCGCTGCTGCCATGCTATTTGAATTTCCCGCACGTAATTTAATAAAAATACTACGATTGCTTGCGTTGTATTGCGCATATCAGAATTCCTCATAGAAGTCACCATTCCCCGAAATTGATTTATATTTTCCGACGTTAAACCGGTAAATACTTCTAAACGTTCGTCTGATAATGTGTAATCACCGATTCTATCTTTAATATCAGAAGTCATACCCTCGGCAAGATAATCAAAATAATGTTGAATTTCATCGGAATCAATAAAAGTGAAACTGGAATGTACGCGTAAATTCTGAACGACATCTTGGAAAAAACGTGATTTTAATATATGGCTAAAACAGCATCGATTCCCTTTGGATACGTACAATCGTCGCATGATAAATGTCTGCTTCCGGGCTTCAGGTGGTTCATTCATAATATTCTTTTTCGATCCACAAATGAGGCAATACGCATGTTGTGTCGAAATGATTCGTGAAAAGGGCATTTCTACATACGTAATATCTGCTGCATCTGTGGTGTTGCTGGTGTTCGGCAAAAGCGAAGGACCTTCTGTCGATCCGTAAAATTACTGAATCGAATTTGAAGTGTTGGAAGAAGGTGAAGTTGGAGACACTTCCTCTGTGGTATCCCATGATGTAAGCGGACCCACTAGTGACGTTGCGGATGATATTTGGAAAGACGATGGTCCTGCTGATGATGCTCGGGATTTTTTCATCAATGCTGTCGCTGATGATGTTCCGACCAAGTCCATAATCAATGAAGAGAGCAAGGATGATGATTCTCCAGTTGTCTGGTCTTCCTTAGATTGCTCACGAGAAGTAACTGGAGGTTTCAATGAATGGATGAAATGACATTTATTGCATAGCACATCACCAACATTCACGACTTTGTTAAAAATCGCGGATGCTCTTATTGATTCATCTTGTGTATGAATCTTCTTCTTTGGTCTACGTGTCTTGCGAATTAAGATATTACACTTAACACACCTTTTAGTTAGTTTTCGTTACCGTAGCCGACATGTCGGAACATAAGAACATGAAACCGTCTTGAATACTTAGAATGTCGCACAGGACTAAGGCCATTCCTTTTGCATTTGTTTTATTCTTCACCCAAAAATGCCAAACAGCGCGACAGCGCTTGTGTTATTCTCCGATTAAGAATGTCAAGGAGCGCTATTACGCTGTTTGCTGCTTTTGTTGTAGCCCTATCAAAGGGCTAGATTCCTTCTCATTTCTTGCTCTCGCAATACACGGTCGGTAACAGTAAGCAAGTATAGAAATGCGGCGACCAATCATTTCGATATGCTAGGTCATCGGCCTCAGATGCGTTCGAAATGTAGAACATATCGAAATGGCGACAAAGCATTTCGACATAACTGCTGACTCTTTAGCTTTTTGGATATAAAGCCTGGCCATCGGGGCCCATACGAGCAATTCGATATTCGACTCTTTGCCCGCGAAATCCGTCCAGGACCCTCATCAGTCTTGAGGCATCGTTCAGCTGATTCCCTGAATCGAAGATTCTCAAACGGCTTACCCGAGGGACGAACGCATTGTCTAGAAACCGCTAGGGACCCGAGAAGTTACGAGTGAAGTTAAAATACATAGTATCGCGTGTGACTAGTGTCAGCATAAAGGCCACTGACCCGCGAAACCGCTGATTAGGCTGAGCTACCCGGCAAATGGTATGTAATAATAAAATTGAAGAATATAAATTGTTATTGAACTACCGTGTCAATTCTTCTCTACCCAAGAC
>NW_017134011.1:2040-5657 GCF_001652005.2 Ceratina calcarata | reverse complement strand
TGAAGTCACTTCGAGTACGACCGAGCCGAGAGACAGACCTCAGTGATTTTTGTTGAGTTTTTGTTGTTAATAAATTGACTTTTAATTATACACTTATTACTTATTATCGAAACCCACCAATATTCCAAATCCCAAAATAAAAAAATTGATACTCATACAAAACAGATGGACTTAACAGAAGGTACGATGCTCCAACATGATTCTCGTATATTCAGTATCATAATTTGATTTATTTAAAAAGTTTCCGAGTATGCATCAATTATCGTCAAACCATTAAGAATTGGGAATACTTAAAAAAAAATAAGGACTTGATGGGGGATTCGAACCACTGTCAAAAAAGAGTTGCAGCCAGTCACTTGCCCCATTCAGCCAGTCAGCGACTTGACAACGCTGTTACTTATACGGCCCTGCGCGTTTCCAGAACGTTCTTCCCTAGTCACGTACGCACCCCTAGCGTGAGTGACACACGGGGAGAGAACAGCGTGGAACGTTCGAGAATATGCCCATATATGGTCACTCCCCACACCGAGAGAGGCCCTATGTTGGGTATAAAAGGGCCTCACCCTTTAAAAGATTTGAAAGATTAAATTCTCTGCAAATGGACCGCCTCTACAAGTAGATGCTCAAAAAGGTCGGGCGTCCTATTAAAAAAAAAGTTATCCCTAACCTTGCTGTGGCACGTGGTCGTGCTGCATCAATTTCATCAAACATGGCGGATAATGAGTCTATAGGAAACAATACATCCAAGATGGCCAGCGAAGTGCTCTCAACCCCTAAGCGGAATGCTACAGCGATATTAGACATTTGGACGTCCCCAAAGAAAACCCGCAAGGTTAAACATCTTGTATCGGCAGATGCTACTTCTGGACTGATTGCAAAGAATCGTTTCCAGTGTTAGGTGAATACCTAACCGGGTCCGGATAGGAGCGGGAAACGGGTTTACGCAATTGATTAAACTAAATTTACAAAATAAATTTCAAATAATCTGGCAATTTATTGAACCGGCCAACGAGCCGATCACTCAAATTCAAATACAAATACAAGAGTATAATATAATCGGATTAGATTAATTGCTCTCGAGGCCAGGGCCGTTGTCGCCATCTCTAACGTCGATCTCTGTAACACAACAAATAACCGAAACGGTTAAAGTTATTAGTCTGTTCGTACTCAACAGAATTTAATAACTGGTAATACTCAGTGGACTGTATATTCGGAAGAGAATATTCTCTCTTCCGATTTCCTTTTTCTTCTAGAGTATTTCTCTATTGTTTTAAATTATCTCTTCCCGTACGTAATTATACGAGTTGAGATGGCCTTTAAAATTGGCACTGATTTCGGTGTGCCGAAAACAGGGGCAGGGCCACCGTTTGCAAGGACACGCACAGCTTTATCGGCAGTGCGCGGCAGCTCGGGTTGTAAGGCCGAAACTCCTACTGGGCATGCATAAGCGCAATACCCTGCAAAGCTGCACTAACTCAATTGCTGTGCACCTTTCCCGGAGAGAAACCTTGACGACTTATTTTCGCGGTACCTTTCCGGCCCTATGCGAAGGCGCCGTTCTCTAGCCGGTGGTCAGCCAACAATTGACTATTGACCCGGAGCGATACCCGTGGGCCAGATACCACTATCACGTATCTTGTTCACGGCACTGTAATCAGTGCGGCCTTTACGAATCTATGAAATCGTTAGAATTCGTATCACTTATTCAGATGAAATCAATCTAGCGCCAGTATGAAATCGGAAGACTTAATCGTCTCCGAAATCTTCTTTGGCCTAGGCTAGTTGATTAACAATATCTCAATAGTGTCAGGAAAATCGTACGAAATACGTTCGATCCGCACTGCGAGATTGTGAGTTGCCGACTCGCCGGAGCTCCAGCCCGGAAGCCCTTTTATTGCTTCCGAAAATTCAACATATATTTATCGAGAATTCGTATTCGAATTCTCGTTACGCGGAGACCGGCGATATCCTTGTGATGTTTACCAGTACGGCACACCGTGTATAAGAAACGTTATACCGTTTCTTATAGCCGTGCTGATCTGATTTCATCGGAATTTTGTTTGTATTCACGAGAATTCGTAATCGAATTCTCGTTACTTGAAATTAATAATTATTCGCAAGGCCGAGCAATGCTCTTAAACCTTGCAAAGCTTCTATCTTTAAACATCCAGTCTGTAGGAAACGATTGTAACATGGATAAAGATTATGACGATTCGGGTGACGAAAACGCAAATAACAGTGATATTAATAAGAACTCGAAGCAAATTAAACCTCCACCAATGTTTGTCCTTAACTCGGGTCTAAAAACTCTCATTGATTTAATCAAAAGTGTTAATTCGGTAAAAGATAGCTGCTCGATTAAAGAGGCTAATAGCAATAATCACATCATATTTTGTGACAGTATAGAATTACATACTAGAATCTGTGGTATGCTCAAAGAACATAATATTCATTTCTATACGTTTACGCCTAGAGCACTGAGGCCGAAGACATAAAAAAGAAGTTGGGGATTTGGGCCTTGTTTGTTTATTTTCCTGACCAATTGTACTGCAGCCACTTTCGATTCTCGGCGAATAATTGTACGTTGAAAAATATAGTATGGCAGTCGGTCAGTTTTTGGAAGGAAACGGTGCGGGCGGGGCAGAAGGACCGTCCCATACGAAGGGCGGTGGGTTTCATCTGATCGGGAGAATACACAAAAGAGGACGATAGAGTGCTTAAAGTAGCGAATAACGAGCGAGCGCGGTATCAAAGTATAGTTAATAATTCCTCGAAAATTAATACATAATTACATGTTCGCGAGAATTTTTTAAATAACCGTCCGTAGAATTATTATTGTTAGCGCTCGCGGATTAAGGAGTCGTGAACGATTTCTTATGTACCGCGAGCGGTGACTCATCCGGGCGTGTATACGCCCGGAGTACGAGCGCGAGAGAGTAGAGTATACTTTAGAGAGAGAGCCGCTTATCGGCAATGATACGCGTGCCGCGGTTCCTTATTGTTGCTAATCATTCCAATACAGTGTGTCTACCGAAGAGCATCGATACTGCGTATTCGTCGCGAATTTCCAAGAATTATTTAATCCGCTTGTCTCCGTGCAGAGTTTGTCTGCGATACGGATTATAACAGCTGTAAGCTGCAATAGGGAGTTCCCTAACCCGAATTTGTAGTAATTCGGTGTATGAATGCTATTTCAGGATAGCTACTCTCTCTCGCACGCAATTTTACGGTGGTCAAGCTTGCATTGCTCGAACAGGGAATATTCGTGCAGCGGAAGTCTTTCCGCTGACGAATTTATATTCTAAACTGCGATAATCAGACGTAGAGTAATTCCGTCTGTTCACATCCAGCATTTCAGATACCGTGAGACTGAGGTAGCTCAGCCGGTCTGTCGGTTCGAGTTCTAATTCGCCGACGCTTGACCGGAGACGTAAGTCTCTCACGATCTTTCTTATTTTCCCTGTAGATTCTCGAAGGTGGTTCCTTCGGAGAGAATCACTCGATCGTTCGATACTTGGATCGAGCTCGCTCTCCTTACGAGTCCGTCCGATTAGAAGTCGGATCTCTTTGCGATACGTCGTGTGAGAAGCAGCTTCTTTGCGCGGGTCGTTACCGCT
>NW_017134011.1:520-1542 GCF_001652005.2 Ceratina calcarata | reverse complement strand
ACGCGTAAGTCGGAGGGATCCGCATGTGTAACATGCGCCTCCGCACGTAATGCAGATTCGGAGATGTTCGTTCGAAGGAATTAGCGGTCAGCTAATTCCTCGAAAATTAATACATAATTACATGTTCGCGAGAATTTTTTAAATAACCGTCCGTAGAATTATTATTGTTAGCGCTCGCGGATTAAGGAGTCGTGAACGATTTCTTATGTACCGGGAGCGGTGACTCATCCGGGCGTGTATACGCCCGGAGTACGAGCGCGAGAGAGTAGAGTATACATTAGAGAGAGAGCCGCTTATCGGCAATGATACGCGTGCCGCGGTTCCTTGTTACTCCTAATCATTCCAATACGGTGTATCTACCGAAGAGCATCGATACTGCGTATTCGTCGCGAATTTCCAAGAATTATTTAATCCGCTTGTCTCCGTGCAGAGTTTGTCTGCGATACGGATTATAACAGCTGTAAGCTGCAATAGGGAGTTCCCTAACCCGAATTTGTAGTAATTCGGTGTATGAATGCTATTTCAGGATAGCTACTCTCTCTCGCACGCAATTTTACGGTGGTCAAGCTTGCATTGCTCGAACAGGGAATATTCGTGCAGCGGAAGTCTTTCCGCTGACGAATTTATATTCTAAACTGCGATAATCAGACGTAGAGTAATTCCGTCTGTTCACATCCAGCATTTCAGATACCGTGAGACTGAGGTAGCTCAGCCGGTCTGTCGGTTCGAGTTCTAATTCGCCGACGCTTGACCGGAGACGTAAGTCTCTCACGATCTTTCTTATTTTCCCTGTAGATTCTCGAAGGTGGTTCCTTCGGAGAGAATCACTCGATCGTTCGATACTTGGATCGAGCTCGCTCTCCTTACGAGTCCGTCCGATTATAAGTCGGATCTCTTTGCGATACGTCGTGTGAGAAGCAGCTTCTTTGCGCGGGTCGTTACCGCTAATGCCCGCTCTGCAATTATCTATTGTATCCGGGTTAAGATTAGTGCCAAGAGGTACATACGTCCTGTGTGACGTC
>NW_017134011.1:0-293 GCF_001652005.2 Ceratina calcarata | reverse complement strand
CATTTTTTTTATTTTTCATAATCATACTCTCTATATACAGAATATTACTAATAAATATTTATAAGGGTATTCGATAATATCCCCAAGGTAGTCATCCTGCATGCATAGGATTATATTTATTTATACTGATGGTCAGATTTAATATTTGTTGTAATGCCCAACCACTATTACGTTCTTGAAATTCTTCCAACCCGCACAATATCTTATCGACAACAAATTGATTGTACCACTCATGCAGATCTGACATTTGGAATAATTCTACATTTTTAGTATTTATACATTTGTTGCCATGT
>NW_017134010.1:0-442 GCF_001652005.2 Ceratina calcarata | reverse complement strand
AATTTGATTATTTGATCACATCTTGAAAGATGGATATATACACCGGAGTAATAAACATTTCAGTATTATTTTAAAAGCCCTACAGAAAGTTTATAAAACGCTTTTTATCCCCATTGTTAAATGTAATTTGTTTGTTATGAAAATCCATACTTATTGCATTCTTTTTCCATGTTGCGAAGAGAGTTACGCCCGGCTTCGTTGCGTTCGACTCAGCTATACCAGAGAGAAAATTTCCTTTCTGGCTATGCAAAAAAATGATTACATGCGTTATTCAAGTATTTCATATGAATAAATCACGTTGTTCTTCATCTAGCCTCATACTAGAATTCCTTGAAAACTTATACGTATTAAGTTGACGATACCTATCAACAGATTTATTATCGTCATCAAATTCCAAACTCAGATTTTACAAAAAGAAATCAAATATTTCTGAAACAACTAT
>NW_017134009.1:0-442 GCF_001652005.2 Ceratina calcarata | reverse complement strand
TACTTTCAGCGCCTCCGCTGTCGGCAGTTCATTGCGAGACTCGATGGCGCATCGAAAATACTCATAGCTAGGTGGTAAACTGTATAGTAGCAAGATGCTTAAGTCCTCATTTATATTGACATCCATCACCGATAACTTATCTACAGCATCAAAAAAACGGTTCATATGCTCGCGAACATCCTCGCCTTCTTGAAGCCTCTGCAAAGCTAATTTCTTTAATAACGTTGCTTTACGTGCCAACCCTCTAGATCAGGCATGGCCAAAGTTGTCGCCGCGCGACACGACCTTGCCCGGGAGCCGGAGTGGGGTACACAGCCCGAACGGTTAATAGTGTGTGTGAAATAATGCTTTTAAAATATTTTAACAGCATGAGCTACATGTTTTATCTTTGTAGTGTAGTTGGACACGTCTGAGAATTTTCTCAGATTCTTTCGTTGGAATA
>NW_017134008.1:0-442 GCF_001652005.2 Ceratina calcarata | reverse complement strand
TGCTTTTGGGCAATATAGGTATATACTAAGTTTCAGTCTTTCTAGTGTTAAATTTATATTTTTACCATCTATTGTTAGTATCTCACGTGTTCTCAAGTTTTCCTATGTATACTCTAAGAAACTTATGCTGGTAGATAATAGTAATGACAATAATAATGATAATAATAATAGTAATAATAAAGCTGTCTTACATGACATCATCTCCCTCCATGATCCTGCTCCTATAGAATCCTCTCGAATTATTATTTAAAATTCCACTGTATTGTATCTGAAGCGAGTAGTGATGATCCTTTTCGAACTGGGGATTTACTGTGATGATCAGGATCTCGTGCTTTTTGTCCTCCTTGTACTCATTCTTCAAGGTCTTGTTTGTATTCAAATCCTCGAACTTAACGTTGTGGATTGTCAATTCTTTTGAGTTCAACGTCAAAGTATTGTTCGT
>NW_017134007.1:0-442 GCF_001652005.2 Ceratina calcarata | reverse complement strand
TTGTTGTTGTTGTTGTTATCCTTATTATTATTGTTGTTGTTGTTGTTATCCTTATTATTATTGTTGTTGTTGTTGTTCTTGTTGTGTGAATTAGTATATGAGGTACAGTTTCTATTAGTTCAGTTTTCAGGCTGATTTTACTGAAACACATATTAGCCATTTTGCATCTGATTTACGTAGAACGATGAGGCGTGTTGATAATGACACGAGTGGCGTTGTAGAAACGGCGTTGCCTTTCCGGTTTGTCGCAATGCGTATAACAACGGGGACGACGGATTTTATTCGCCACGCTCGTTCCCGCTTGATCATTAACGCGACGGTCCGCTCGCGCTCCTCCTATCTGGCCGCCGATAAATAAGCGTGAAGCCTCGCGGTATCTCAGGCGTGAAACACTGCCCCCCCGAAATCGTAAAGCTGATAACGACGAGCAGAACATCAGTCC
>NW_017134006.1:0-442 GCF_001652005.2 Ceratina calcarata | reverse complement strand
TTTGTATAATAAATTTAACTATACAGAGTTTAAAAGATTAATTCTATTAAAGAATTCTTAGCTTATTAATCCGTACAAGAATCCTTTAGTAATTCGTAATTCTATATTCTAATGATTTTCTAAATGAACGAAAATCTCTAGGAACTTGTATAAAAATATTAGGTCATTATGTTCTCTCGAAAATGTTATACACTTGTTTTCTTTGTCTTCGGCTTCGACAATGTAAACATTGTTTGCTATTCACGACGCCCGATCTACACGTACCGGGTGCAAGTGGGTGTACGTGCCTATCAATCTTTTAGATAGTACGAAGGGTCACGTCGTCGCGTGCGGGGATTAGAAATTAAATAAGTATTAATTTTAGTATTTTCGCTTGATATTGTTCTCAAACACGTTCGGTTATGTGGAATTTAATCGATATGCGTATTTATGTTTCAATAAT
>NW_017134005.1:0-442 GCF_001652005.2 Ceratina calcarata | reverse complement strand
AGAGAAACATGAAACCAATGGCTCTGGTAACCAGAACAAACAGCGAGATTTAAAAAAAAAAAAAAACAAGAAGGGAATACGATCGGCATACCACAGAACAAACTAGCAAAACTAACAAAAAAGAAAAAGAGCAGCCAGGAAGCTGACATACTGCAAATCCATCGTGAACACGAGACACAATAACAATACGATAAAAGCTGCGAACGAAGATAATGAAACACGACCAGAGAAACGATAAGACAAGTCATTATAAACACCCCGAGACCGACGAAATGAGAAATGAGACACGCTTCCTCCGAATCATAAACACAATAACCAACGGTTCGGAGTTCACAAGAAACATTTCTCAAGGCATATACAGGGTGCTGTGAACACACTCATGGAGAGACTCTCTTAACACATAAAATTCAAGGACCGATTAATAATATACATAAATAACGAG
>NW_017134004.1:0-442 GCF_001652005.2 Ceratina calcarata | reverse complement strand
GTTTAGTTAATTTTTTAATTTCTACGTTTTGTTATTATAAATTGATACACAGATTTATAGATTGTTACATTGACAGGAGTTTGTTTTGACGTAATAAAGTTCTGAATTGATTTTGGTTGAAGATAACTACGAAAGCTGTGGATCGATTGTCCTTGGAAGAGAAATTAAAATGATTAACCAGGAATGATCGATCACCAGTAGGATTCCGCTTGGTAACAAGTACTCGGTATTTTAAATGATCGTAAGTGATCGATTGATCATTATGACAAACAACGTAGATTACTGATTGCAAATTAAGTCTGAGTCGTTACTTAATTAACCAAGAAATCTTGAACATTGGAGTAATTCTTGTTAAAGTATGTTTAACTTCTGATGTTCATATAATAATTGTCCTGATACTTAATACGATATTTGATAGAATGTTTTATGTAATGGTTGATGC
>NW_017134003.1:0-442 GCF_001652005.2 Ceratina calcarata | reverse complement strand
TAATTTAAGTAAGAGAGAACTCGTTTTCTGTTGGCCATTTATATTATGCACGTGAACCGGTTAACTGTTTGGTTTTGCTTTACGGTGCCACGATTATCTATTCAGCTCGCCGGGGAGAAAGACGGGGTTTCATAACCTCGTGTCTCCCGTGGAACTTGAAAAATCGGCTGTTTTGAAACGGCGGGAACGGGATCGCGTCATACCGGCTGGCCAGCAGCAAGTATCTCTCTAGTCAATGACGCGTGCATGCAACCGTTCACTCCGATCGCGTCCGTGTCCCTCGTGTACACACGTGTACGTACACGTTACGCTGCTGCGTCGTTCGTTCGACAAAAACGATTTTCATTCGGCGCTCAGCCCTCGCGTCGAAACCTATCAGAGTTATGCGAATTAAATGAGTCGCGATTAAACTACTGTGATACAATTAGTCATACTAATTATT
>NW_017134002.1:0-442 GCF_001652005.2 Ceratina calcarata | reverse complement strand
CTTTTACGGTAGGTCGATATACTAATATATAAGAAACGAAACTACTGCTATCACGTACCGCGTCACTTTTATTTCAAATTCTGTCGGAGCTCCGAAGAGCAAGATGTTGCCCCCAGCGGTCTTGATCTCGAACTGTCCGATTCCTCGATACGACTGATTCAAAATTATATGTTGATAGGCTGAGAACACCCGCATAAGAGGGGAAAATGTTTAAACAAAATACTCGCCATAGAAGACAAAGGAAAACCGGTGAGTTATTTAAGACCCGCACGTGTTTACGTTAAGACCGATACGAGAAAACATTAACAGACAAAGACCCTGCCTTGACTCGTATTTCGAGGCGTAGGGCTGTTCACGATGGTCTACGGCCCGAACCACTTGAAACGAAAAAATCCTTCGGTCGCGATCAAATTGTTTCTTCCGCGATTAAACATACTCCCCC
>NW_017134001.1:0-442 GCF_001652005.2 Ceratina calcarata | reverse complement strand
TTAATGCATCGAGCCTTACTACTACAGGAGTATCACTAAATGACGTTCTTCACACTGGAGAAAAACTTCAAACAGAACTTTTTGATGTTCTAATATGGTTTAGGATGTTTTTATATGTATTTTCAGCTGATATAGAAAAGATGTTTCGCCAAGTGAAAGTTCATCCTGACGATTGGCATTTTCAACGAATTCTCTGGAATATAAATAACGAAACAGTTAGCTTTCAGTTAACCACTGTAACATATGGTATGGCGTGTGCGCCATTTCTAGCTCTTCGGGCGTTAAAACAACTGATTGAAGATGAAGGTTCCAAATTCCCCTTAGCTGTACCTGCTATTAACAAAGGCAGATATGTGGATGACGTATTTGGAGGAGCAAATACTATTATAGAAGCTCAAAATATAGTACGGCAATTAAACGAATTGTGCTTGGCGGGCGGTTT
>NW_017134000.1:0-442 GCF_001652005.2 Ceratina calcarata | reverse complement strand
TTTATTGTTTTATTTTCCTTAACGATACTGATCCGTTTCCGCTTCCCGTAACCTTATTAAGTCCCGCTCGGTTTGAAATAATTTACTCGTGAGAATTAAACAAGGTCTATCTTTTCTTAATAAGTAGATTATCCGATACTGCCGAATCCGTTTGGTAATAGGGTTCCTAATGAAAGTCGTTCAAAACCTACGGTATGTGTAGGGTATGGGTATCTCTTCCTTCTTCAGTCTGTTTCTACGGTAGTATAGATATACATTTCAATCGTTTGAACTTTGGGCCATCGAAACATCGGGGGGTATATTCATAATGCTATTACAGTCGTTTGGACTTTGGACCGTCGAATTATCGGTGATTGTCGAGCATCATATTGTATACCTAGTCGTCTGGACTTGGACCGTCGAGCTACCGATAGTTTGGCCATCTGAAGCAGGTTCGATGTAG
>NW_017133999.1:0-443 GCF_001652005.2 Ceratina calcarata | reverse complement strand
CAAAATTATGTCCGACGCGATGGCTATCGCATTTTCAATCGGTAAATTCACTTTTGGAAAATTGGGAGGGTGTAGTATACTGTCTGCAAGAATTAGTAGTTGGCGAGAAATCAATGTACGGGTAGCATCTGCTTTCGTTAATGCAGAATCCAGAGGCGAAAGCATATCTTTGCTTTCTGAAGTACGTCCTCGAGTTTTTTAATAATTTCAGTCTCTTTTTTCAAGCTCGAGAGACAAGAAACCATTTGCTCCAAAAGTCTGCACTTAAGCTTTTATGTAATATAGCACAAAATTTTTTAAAACCGCAGCTTTTGAAGCACATGGAATCTGCAAAATTGATAGACTTTTCAAATGGCGATAATCAGATCGCCATTGAAAGTATTCATTTGGTACTGATTGCGATGTTTTTCTCCGCAATCTAATTGAACAAGGCAAACCCGAAA
>NW_017133998.1:0-443 GCF_001652005.2 Ceratina calcarata | reverse complement strand
GCCTAAGAATCGTCTTAAATCCTTGATGTTTTCGGGCTTCGTGTAGTTTACGATGACTTCCACGCGGTGCTTGGGCGGTTTGTAGCCCTCTACACTAATGTGGTAGCCCAAAAACGTGACCTCTGACTGTCCAAAGCTGTATTTACTGGGATCGATAGCCAGTCCGTGCTTGCGAAGCTTTTCAAGGATCATTTGTAGGTGCTTTTCGTGTTCTTCGTGTGACTCTGAAAATATGATGATGTCGTCAATATAACAAAAGGCAAAGTTCATGTTTCTTAGTATGGAATCCATAAATCTTTGGAAAGTTTGGGTAGCACATCGTAAGCTGAAGGGCATAACCACAAACTCAAAAAGGCCGAATGGCGTAGTGATTGCGGTTTTTGGAATATCTTCTTGAGCCATCGGTATTTGGTAGTACGCTTGTACTAAGTCCAGTGTCGAGA
>NW_017133997.1:0-443 GCF_001652005.2 Ceratina calcarata | reverse complement strand
GAATTAAATATTAGGGATCATGTAAAATGCATTGCATATTTTTTTACAACTGATTTATTTATTTATTCTTCCTGTAATTATTGGCTCATTTTGAATTTTTAATGAAGTTTTTATCACGAATGACGTCCTTGCGACTCGTAAAGGTAAGAGATCGCTGCCAGCCATAATGTGGACCATATCTCATGCGAAACGGTCGGATTGCGCAATGCAATAATCTTCTAGTTTCACGTGTCACGCGAAACACGCCTACGAACACGCGGAGTGTCGACACCCAATGACCCAATTTGCATAGACGCATCGATTAGCGTCCACCGTCGGTCGAATGCAAATCGACCCACCTACGGAATATCCGTCGCCCGAATTCGTCGAATCTGTCTACAAGAATTGATTTATCGAGAATACAAATGGATACACGATTTCAAACGTATAATTCGACCTTAGGG
>NW_017133996.1:0-443 GCF_001652005.2 Ceratina calcarata | reverse complement strand
ACGCTGATAAAACTGAAGCTATTGTTTTCACTAGAAAACTTGATCGACCTTCGTGCCCCCTTGACGTCCAGGGTGTCCAAATCAATTGGTCCGGCAGGGTAACTTACTTGGGTGTGTCTCTAGACTCCAGACTTACCTGGATACCAGCTTTAACTGATTGCATTTTAAAAACCATGAAGGTAGTTGGTGCACTCAGAGCACACATAAGCCGCTCGTCTCATTTAAATAGAAATATTAGGCTTGCAATATACAGAATCTGTATTCGACCTGTTCTTACTTATGGAGCACTAGTCTGGTGGGATTGTATCTCAAAAACCAGAAAAATTCAGATGCAAAGAGTGCAAAACAATAGTACTTTGTGCACCAAGGGCCGAAAATGGGTCTTTCATCAGAACATCATCCGAGCCTGGAAAGGTCCATTCGGCCCGTGTCGCACACAATAT
>NW_017133995.1:0-443 GCF_001652005.2 Ceratina calcarata | reverse complement strand
CTATGACCCGTCATTCTCTCTAATATCTTCATATATGTACCTATTCCTTACTCTCTTATCTCATTTTCTAGAAAACGTAATTCCACTAATACCTTTATTACAAGGGTTGTAACTTGAATTTTCTGTTTTACTCCTTATCCTCTTGGTTCTCTATATCTGTGCTTCTCTGCTTCATTACCTTTCATAACAATATATATTCTGCTTCAACTTGTCTTCCACGTACTTTTCTCCAAATTCTAGTTCACTGACATACTTATTTTTTTCAGTATGTGTCTCATGAAATGTATTTCTGATTTCCTTTTCTCAATGCGATTTGATTAACTTACTTTGTCTCATTTAATTTAATCTCTCAATTAAAATTTGGTGGCTCTTGCTCCCCACGTTATTATATTTCCTGTATTCGTTTCCTTATAAGAAGTATACTTCGATGTTTAGTCGTAAAG
>NW_017133994.1:0-443 GCF_001652005.2 Ceratina calcarata | reverse complement strand
TGTATATTCAAATATATATATACATATATCTATTTGTTTTTTTATATATCTAATCGAGATTAAAACGACATTTTTTATTTCTTTTTTACCTTTGTTGTAGGCGATGTTGTTGAAGAGAGCATCGATTTCTTTAGGAGTGTTCGCGTCCTCGATCATTTTAGTTGTCTTCGGATGCGCGTCCGCGACCATCGCCATTCCTTGCATGTTTTCTACGACGAACATATGGTCCAATCGCAATTCAGGTTCTACCTAAATTTGATAATTTCAGAATTAGTTGCTATATTGAAAATTATATCTAGACTTGGTAAGTAGTAATGACTATACAATATTTGATTCTCGTAACTGGTTCCTAAACGATACTATAGTAAATGACCCAATTTCTCGTCATGTCGGAATTTCTATTCACTCACTTTTTTTATAATTGTATGTAACTTTAAGCCAGT
>NW_017133993.1:0-443 GCF_001652005.2 Ceratina calcarata | reverse complement strand
TAATACAAATATGTTCTATAATTAAAGTCAGAAGAAGAGATGAAAGCTCGAAACTCGTCTCAACCGCAAGGAATTAACACGACTCTATGGATATCTCTCTGGGCTTAAAAACCCTTAAAAGTTTATTCCATTCCCTCACTGTGAGGAGAATATTGTTGCAATACAGTTCTACTGATGTTATCAAAACTGCTTTTAATCAATATGTCTCAAAGAGTACAGTCGACGTACTAACATTAAGAGAATTTGCTGGTGAAAATTTCACATTGCCAGTACAACAAAAGGTGACAGAATTCTTAATACACCTTTGTAATAAATCAAGTCTTTTTGCAAAATACACTTAATCATGAATTAAGTCTAACAGTGCGAATTATATTTTGCCTCTATGTTAACCTAAACATAATCGATCTCGAACTTTACATGAAATTATATAATAATATTATTAT
>NW_017133992.1:0-443 GCF_001652005.2 Ceratina calcarata | reverse complement strand
TCCTAATCGACCGAAAGAATTGGAAATGCTGTGCTTATACGATTTTGCCAAATGGCTTGACGTTGTTAAGAATAAGCCTATTTACAAAGCAGAATACAACAAGATGGCTGTTTATTCGAAATTCTTTCAGTACGAAGTCCTTCCGAGGTTGGTTGGTAGGGAAAAAAAAAATGAATGATGTACACTCGGTTGAGCCACTGAATCAATGATTGTTTATTGGCTCGCTGGGGAAAAAGCCGTGACGGCATAAAAAACCCCAGTTGGCGCGTATAATTACAGCGTCTCTTATTTAACTAAATCCGATAACATAATTTGCACTTAAACTAGAGAAATAAAATGTTCACTCGATTCGACAAAGAAATGTTCCGATCTAAGACATAAAGAAAAAACTCGCTAAGTTCACACGATGTCGTCGCGTTGAAGATCCAACGAAGAGTGCTTGG
>NW_017133991.1:5054-9266 GCF_001652005.2 Ceratina calcarata | reverse complement strand
AGCTGCAATCTTCAGACTCAAACTTGCCTTCGGGACGCTACCGCGTCCCTTGATACCGTCCTTTGAACATGCAAATTGTATCTGCAAACATTGATCAGCGGGATCGCTTAGATTGCAAATTAATAGATACTAACAAGTTATCGAACTAAATTAGCTTAAATAGTTGATAGACTTAATCAGCCGCTAATAAACTGATGCTATCGATATCGATCGTCCCAGTGTACCACTTGTACGGTTGTTTGGTGAAACACAGAAACAGTACGAAGTGACAATCGTGTGTATCGCTGTGGCAATTTAATAATTGGTATACTGATATTCATAAGATTCTTATTTATAGCATAATCGCGCGCTCCGTGCTTTCTTCCTATTCTTTTTCCAAATTATTTGTACTCGATACGCTTTCATTAGTTCTTTATCGGGGCACTAATTAAACGGCAAACGTTAATTACGAAATGATAACGGATTAACGAACTTTGGTTGCTTCCAACTGAACTCGTACTCACGACGCGATACGATTTACATTACTTGACTGCCTGACACTTTGTGCACAAATGACTCGCTGTAATTCGTTTCATAAGTTTGTTTGCGAAATGTTAGAGTTGAATTAATTTGTATTCCAAGGGTCTTCGTTCACAATATTCATAAGTAAATGTTTTGAGTATGTTCGAACACCGTATAGTCACATTATAATTTTGATAAAAAATGTCTATGTATAGTTGAAAACGTTAATTAAAACGAAATTGGTCATTGCGTTTTATCAGGAGACGTGGGGTGCAAATAAGAGTTCCCAGTACAGAAAGTAATAACATTAAATGTTGGCTCTGAAACTTCTAATTTCATCTGCACATCAGGTAGGATTGCGAAATTGATGAACTTTGAAGTTTTAGAAGAGTATTGTAGAGGCACTTTATTTTTATTATTTGATTATACGTGTCAAGTCTCCCGCTGCCTATAGAAGAAATCCACTGACACGGAATTCTACAATTTAACATCTTAATTTTCTTGTTGTAAAAATCATCTTTTCATCACAGAACATGTTCTCTTTAATTATCAAAGTATAAAATTATCTTCATAATGGATTATCTCTCCCGTCTCACGCTAGCGAGTCGCAGTAATTAACGGAGGATCAATATATCATACATTGCACGTATATCAGAACATCATTCGATTCTGACGAACTAAAGATGAAAATCTTTGGGCATAATTATTTTACGCAGACAATTAGACATCATGTGGCTCCGAAGTAGGCGAAATAATCGTTCCTATTAAATTGCTCGGAGACGTAACGGATGCAAACTAATCAAGCTATAATTGAAATTTCGTTCCGCTCTAATAGAACAAACCTTTTTCAGATACGAGATACTATGAAGGGGAGGAGCTGTGGCTAACTTGCAGTGACAACTCGTAGAAGTGCAATAGACTGAAATCGTCCGAGGGTGCGAGGGTGAACAAGAGAGAATGGCTTCTTCGGCGATCTTCGGGAAGACCGCTGGTACCGGTCTGACTCTCGCCGTCGCGATGACGACAGTTGTCTACCGACATGACGCTGTAAATCGAAAGAGGAAGTACTGGAGCAATTTGGATCGTTGGCCTGATCCACTAGCCAGGAAGAAGCCGGACGATTATCCACAGCATTGTCACGGCAACGTGTCTTCATCACATGTACTCAAACACTAGCGAAAACAGCAGAAGAATTATTATACCGTGCAGAGCGGAGTGAGTACTAAAAATGTTTTTTTATCTGCTTCTTTATCATGAGTTCCCTTAGCTGGGCAAAATTAGAAGTTCATAGCTTAATATAAGAAACATGAATCTAATGAACACGTGCTAGAATTTTAAGATAGAATTATGATTCAGAAACAGCTTTCATATACCGTATGCATATAAATTCTAAATTTATTAAAACCAATGGGTACTGTAATCGTAGGAATATTTGTAACAAAATAACAATTAGAAGCTAGTCAGATTATAAAGAATTTCGTCAACTAAAACTATACGTTATTTTAAGTTTTAAATATTAAATCCTAATACTTATTAATATTGATTCATCAAGGCGGTCATTATCATTCTATAATTATCTGTTCCGTGCAATTTAAATTTATATTGCATGCAGACTACATTAATATATTTGCAAAAGTAAATGTTGACTTTACGCGAATTGAATGTTGTCTTATATATTCTTACACTCTGCGAGCCTATCTTTGCCTGTTTTATGTTTAATTACAGCTGTTAGTTTAACAACGATATTTCCACTATAATATATGTATAGTGTTCCGACGACGCGAAGGAGTCTCGGGCTCGAGGGAGAGAGCCTGAGTATTCGAAACTTTCAAGTATTTTTCCCAAGAAAATCGGGCGCCACGTCGTCGAGCCTTAAGGACGTTAGTCCCGCTCAGTTGGTCTCAACCATTTCAAGTGGTGCCACGTAGTGGTACACATATTAAATAGAAACAAATGGTTGAGAACCTTTGGCCCTCTAATACATCGCACAGCGTATACATACGCATTTACACAAGCTTACACAGAAGAGCCGTTGCCGCTATTGGCTACACTATCCCCTCCCTCGCCGTTCTCAAGAACGCGTTGTACAAAAATACCGTACTTCATCTCAGTATTTCTACTAAACGAATCATCAAAATTTTCTGATTTTTTTTTTAATACAATTGTAATAAGTTAATTTAGCATGTGTCAGTTTTTTGAAAATATCTGTAGAACCGTTTTTCCTTAAATTGCTGAAATCCATCATTTTACCGGCCTTTTCTCGTTTTCACATGGTAAAGTTCCGAATTCGATAATTTATTGCTACTCTCCCAATCATCAGATCTCTCTAAGATTTTACACATATATTTGTGATGCTCTATTGAATACTCATGCAAAATTTCAAAACATTCTGTAGAAAATGGATTTTGGGACTAACGTCCTTAATAAAGGTGTTCGGGTCCGGGCGCCTGACCTCTGGAACTCATCACTCTGCACTCTCCCACTCGGCCATTCCATGCTATTTTTTATGATGTATACATCTGGTATCGCTGTGGAACTCCGACCGTTGAGGGTAAAACGAGACGAGAATATTATCTTGACATTGCCGAGCGTTCGAGATGCTTTCGTCTTCACTGACCTAGCCCCACCCTCTAGAGCCTAAGTCATATTTAAGATGGGTGGGAGATGGACTCGGTCTTAAGGGAGACACGCTGACTGGAAAAATGACTCATAAGGGAAACGGGTCAGCATGTTTTCCTCAACCCCGACGTGTTTTCGCCGGGCAATGTTAGCAGCGTTTCGGCTAACCTGCTCAGTTTTGTTTATGCTAGTAATCGAGATCGATTTTGTCATCGTTCCGGATATTTATCGAAATTGAGAACTGCTATAGATGAGAGCCTTGCCAAACGTTCGGGTAAAGATTAAGATCAGCCAACCGTTTCGGGTACTGATCGAGATCACAAGGCTATTATCATCACATATTCTGCCAGTCGTGTCGGGCACTTTGAATCAGTGAAATTTGAATTAATTTTTTATAACACGTGGCTAAAACAAAACATTTTCGGCGCCTATAAAGTGGACCGAAAGTAGAGTTTTCCTGAAAATAGAGCTTACGCCCTAGGGCGGTAATAGTACATTGTGCACCAAGGGCTAAAAATGGGTCTCTCCAGGCAAGATTGATGTTTGAGCACGAGTGGTAGTCGAGGGCGCCATAGGCGTCCGAGATGAACACGAGCTGCTCAAAACATCATCCGAGCCTGGAAAGGTGCATTCGGCCCGTGTCGCACACCGTATTTTTTATAAAAAGGGCATAAAGGAGACCATCTTTCGTTGTCTACAAAACGGATCGAGAATATAGTTTGTCGAGTTCTCCACTTAATACGAACTTCATGGGAGTGCGAAAATTTAAAAACAAATTAGAATCAGTGTGTACATATATCTCTATTTTACGGCCCTAGGACAGAAAAACTGTATTTCCTGCCCTAGGGCTGTAATAGTACATTGTGTACCTAGGGCGCAAAATAGGGCATTCTATACTCTATTTCCCGAGTGGCTAGGAGCCTTCCGCGCAGCTTGAAAGGTGGTGGGGACCGCAGCGAACGTCTCGGACCTTCCACCATGCGTTAATCGCCGCCTCACCGACCACGGTTCATTATACACGGTAGGACAATAAGACGGATGAATAGGCAGGATAGAGAATTATACACGTGAATAAGAAATATTCAAATATTT
>NW_017133991.1:2063-3148 GCF_001652005.2 Ceratina calcarata | reverse complement strand
TAACTCGACAACCACGCCTCGAACAACTTTTTTGCAAAGGAAAAAGTTGTTTAAAATCACCATGGCTCCTCCCCATTTCAAGGCCTAACACTAGTTCTGGGACGCCCTGTATATGTATGTAATATATGCTTATTAAATAAAATTGTCAAACATCTGAGATATTTTACGGTGGTTCTGGTGGGAAAACATCGTGGCTCACGATGTTTCGAAATCCTGGTTGAGTTGACCAGAAACTACGGGATCGACCATAAAAAAAGGTCTAGCAGCTACTCGAAGCTGCTCAGCAGGTGGTGGACCCGTACTTTCGCGCTAGTCTGCGGAACGAGTCGGCGAGCCCTTCTGAAGCCTCCGTGCTTTTACATGGGTTTCCCTATACTTTCAATTTTTTACTACGGTACAGTAACGTGAACAGGCCCTTAGCCAGCGCATCGGACAACCCGGGGTCGCTAAGCCCGTACTACAGGGGTTTTCAAGCCCTCTGCAGCCCCTGAGGGGAGGCTTCACTGACAATCATTAGTGGTAAGAGAAGAGTAGGGTCGTGGACACTTCACCGAGGGTCACGTACCGTAATCCTGCCGTGAGTTCGTTGCAACGTTGCAAAACGGCCGAGTCTCAAGTTCAACCCGTAGTTTCAGTTTTAGGCAAAGGTGCTTCAAATCGATGCATGCACTTTTCCTGCTCGCATTTTTCTTGTTTACTCTAACTCGCGCTGGGTTTGTTCAACAAGCATTTCCGACATTCGTGTTAACGCTCCCACGAGTGTTAGCGAGTGAGTAGCCAAAGAAAGAAAAATGCAGTGTGAATGTTCAAAGATTTTATTATTTTCTCTACTCGGACTGCTGGTAGCGATGCGCTCCGTACAAAGTCAGACACACAACTGCCACAACTCTGCCACGACTGACATCCCTCGCTATCGATCCATCGGCTGTCGATCGCCGGAAAAACCGCGATTTTCCCTCTCCATGCACAACTCTATGGAAAATGCTCAATCTCCCGGTTGACAACCGTTCCAGTAATGCGAATATTGTTGAGACACATAAACACTATCCACGCGACATTCCGCGACACGCAACACGCGACGGTTC
>NW_017133991.1:0-828 GCF_001652005.2 Ceratina calcarata | reverse complement strand
TATTAAAAGATGAGGAGCCCGTATATCAGAGAGCTCGTCGACTCTCACCAGCGGAGCGCGAGGTAGCTAATAAACGAATCGAACAAGGGTTAGATGATAAGTTAGTGCAACCGTCACTTTCGGAATGTGCGAGTCCGATAGTGCGTGTGCGTAAGAGAGATGGGTCTGCGAAAATGTGTGTGGATTACCGATTATGTGACGAGAAGATTGTTCGTGATCGCTATCCATTCCCAGTAGTGGACGAGGAGCAAAACTCCTTGGGAAATGCGAGATATTTCAGTGACAGAGTCGAGTTTTCAGGGCAAATCATTGAGAATGGTTGCATTTATCCATCAGAGCATAAGGTAGAGGCGGTACGGAAATTATCAGAACCGCGACATGTTAAGCAAGTACAGAGTTTTGTGGGACTTAGTGGGTATAGCAGAAAAGTGTCGCACTATTCTGGGTTTGCTCGTTCACTGTCGGATTTGTTGAGAAAAGATATAGAATTTAAGTTTAGTGATAACCAGCGAGATGCGTTTGTAGGATTAAGAGAAATTTTGTGTAGACAACCAGTGTTATGTTTATTTAGAATAAGTGCGGAGACGAAGCTACTTATGGATGTTTCGTCATTTGGATTAGAGACAATGAATAATAAAGAATTGTGTGTGAGAGTGGCACATTGGGCGCTATTTATGAAAGAATTTGAATATTCTATTGAGTATAGGCCGGATAAGAGTATGTTCTACGTAAATGTGCACAGCCGCTATCCGGTAGCATTGTGTTTTGCGGTAGATTTAGGCAAGTGAGAACTAGCAGTGTATTTTCGGATGGATTGAGTGATTGTGC
>NW_017133990.1:0-444 GCF_001652005.2 Ceratina calcarata | reverse complement strand
GATGCTCAGCAGCTGTATATACTTTTGAGCGTTCATCATTGTTCAGTGTCTCAAACTTACATTCGTCATTACACATGTGCTTTGCAGCACCACTGTCGATGCACCAAGCGTCTGACTTTACAGGTTCCATGTTACATGCAATCGTAGTCATAGCATCAGGTGTGTTGTTCGATTCATTGCGTTTGTCTTTCGCTCGACACTCTGAACTTTTATGTCCTAACTNCTTTTTCGTCACGGTCACGCTGTCTTGCTTCTTCTTCCTTCAATTTAATTTTAAGGTTTTCGAGCGACGGCACATCATCACGTAATTCTATTACCACGCTGAAATTCTCATATTCGACTGGTAAGGAAGAGAGGAGCATAATCGAAAGAAGTTCTTCTGGTAGTTCTATTCCTGCTTCTTCAAGTTGTTCAGCCTTGGTGCTGAATTCATTTACGTATTGC
>NW_017133989.1:0-443 GCF_001652005.2 Ceratina calcarata | reverse complement strand
TCAGGGAAATTTTATATACGAATTAAAATAATTTCCTTCCACGGTTCGATAAAGTATTTAATGAGGACGCACGTGAAATTTATGAACATGTCCCGGAAGTAGGGTGAGTCGCAACCGCGAAATATTGGACTCTCAATTGAGGCTCTGTCGAAAGTGGAACGTTCGAAGTGCTACTTTTTCCCCAGTCGGTCTATGCTATAATCCGAGCTTTTCTTTGTTTCGATGAAACAAGGGTGTTTATTGTTATCTTTCACCCTGGCCATGATTCCACGATCCCTGAGGGAAAGAGAAAACATTTGAAAACCGTCCTCTGTTTTTCCATCCGAAAATCTACTACTGTTAGTTTTGCTTATTTTTATACCGTTTGCACAGCGATCAGTGTGGTGAGCCCTTTAATGCCAAACATGGCTTCACGTTTCACGCACTCGTTGCAAATTTTTAAT
>NW_017133988.1:0-443 GCF_001652005.2 Ceratina calcarata | reverse complement strand
GTTTGAAAATACTTTTAAGCTTGGGAAACTGTAGTTGCCTATTCATGGCTTTACTGCCAAATTGCGCGATGCTATTTAATGAATTCAATGCTATTTTTACTTTTAATTACTTTTACATCCAATTGAATTTCTCAACGATGATACAATAAGATAATATACATATACTCCCACGTTCCATCGCAGGGAAACTGCCAGATAAATAACATTTTATATTGCTACACATTCTTTTCATTTGTCCCTTGCACGAGTCACGCTTAATTAATTAATGATAAGCGAGGGTCGGAACGCGACAACTAAGCATTTCATCAAGAGTAAATTCTTACAATGAGAAAATTAAATTGCAATTTGTGCACAGTCAGACAATCAAGAAGGGTGATTTTTACAATGGAAAATCAAGACGTTAAATTGCAGTTTCGTGTTAATGGATTTCTTTTACACGGCAG
>NW_017133987.1:0-443 GCF_001652005.2 Ceratina calcarata | reverse complement strand
GTTTTAATTTATACAATGTTAATAAAGAGAAAAAAGAGAACGAGAAAGAAATGCTAATACGTAGAGAAGTTAGTAAAAATGAATCATGTTGTTTTAGTTATAAGTATAAATCGATGATTTCAAATAACGTAGGATTCAGCGGATGTGATACGTATTTTTTATTTAATTTTGCTTGAGTTAAAAACTAGATCGCGTTTTCACTTCCTCCGTGCTGATGCACATGAAGTAATTTTCAAGTGAAATTGTTCACGCGTTTTTCTTGCGGTGCCGAAGCTATCTCTAATAATATTTATCTCTGAACTTTTTCTCCTTGCTAATTGTCTCGCAATAAACGTGCCATTTTAAAATCTCGCTTATTAGATTCGATGAATTATTAACGCGTAGCCTTTCCGGCTAATTACAACGAATGCTTCCGTGCCATTCTTATTAACGTTATATATATA
>NW_017133986.1:0-443 GCF_001652005.2 Ceratina calcarata | reverse complement strand
ATCTCGTGGGTAATCACAATCGCTATGTCGTCAGCGTAGCCCCATGTTTCTATGCTCCTTTCATTTAATTTATTTAGCAGCGAGTCAACAGCCAAACACCATAGCACAGGGGAGAGGATACCTCCTTGAGGGGTACCCTTATTTGCCAGACCCTTGGCTGATGCCCCTCCATGTTCTGTGGCGACACTTCTGTTTGTTAATATATTATTTATCCATTGTACTACATTTGAGTTGGTGTTGTGGTCCAGCAGACCTTTGATGATTACATTCTTAGGCGTTTGATTGAAGGCTCCTTCAATGTCCATAAAACATGCAAGAGCGTATTTTCTGTTATAAAGTGCTATTTCAAATTGCTTAGTTATACCATGTAGTGCTGCCTCAACCGAGAGCTCTACTCTAAATGCGAACTGTCTAGGGGAGAGTGGGATGGCTTTTAATACTGT
>NW_017133985.1:0-443 GCF_001652005.2 Ceratina calcarata | reverse complement strand
CTGAAAAGTTACTAGGAAACTATTTTACAAATTTTAACAACCTAAACAGAATGGATTATATCAATAAATGATTAGGTCCAATTCTTCAGTTGAAGATTTCTTACCTTAACATTTTTGTCAGTGACTGTATCAGTAAATCGCATGCAAGCAAATTGCTGCCATGAAGAAAGGAGATCAGAAGGGCTAAAAATGACGTCCGGGATTAAAAGACAGAAGAGTGACACGGTTGGCAGCCGGAAGGGCTGCGATGCAACGAGTAAAGGGAAATAACGAGCAAACTTCTTTTCCACTGCCACGAGTGAAACAGAGTGGGAGGGATGGATCATTAGCGTAGACCTATAAATAAAATAATCGCTCTACCCTCGATTCTTGTTCGACAATCATTAAGGGGTGCCAAATAGACGGATTCACCTTTCCCACGTTATTCCCGTTTAAAATCAATC
>NW_017133984.1:0-444 GCF_001652005.2 Ceratina calcarata | reverse complement strand
TGCTGAACGTTACCCTGGAGGTAGCACGACTAGATGCGGGCGGATACACTTTGAGTATGCCCTTCAGCTGGGCTGTCATACTCGACGTTGACGTCGAGGGTACTGGTGACGAACTTACCGGATCGTCAGCAATGTCCTGCGCGATGTACGCGGGCTTTAAACGGTCTATAGTTACATTTTCTGTTTTGCCGTTGAGTTCTATTTGAAATACGCGATCCGAGATGCGGTCGACAACGCGAGGAGGTCCGGAATACGGGTTTTCCNGAAAACCTGACGCTTAATATGATGCGCAGTAGGTTTAGAACGAAGTTTTCTCATAATTACGCGAAACTTTTCAATCAAAATTTGCGGGTCGTGATCTAACTCTTCGGAGTCGAAAAACTCAGCGAGCACCTTGAGGGTGGTACCGTACAATAACTCGGCCGGAGACGCTTTAAGTTCTTC
>NW_017133983.1:0-444 GCF_001652005.2 Ceratina calcarata | reverse complement strand
TATTATAAAAAGGGCGAAATTTTCCCGAAGAGGGAGTCGTGTTTTTTAGGACCCGAAAAGTTGGTTGCGGATCAGTTAATTCAGTCGTTTCAGTTGGTGTAGCAGTNGGTGGCAAAGAAAGTTATTTGAAAATCGTGAAAAATATAGGTGCACCGATCTTTTAGCTGATTTAAGGATGGAAGATCAAAGTGGTTTTAAGAACTTCTGCAGGATGTCATTTACTGAATTTGAAACCCTTTTGACGTTAATTGGACCGACTATAACAAAACAGGATACAAATTTTAGATCGGCTATTCCAGCGCATGAGCGCTTAGCAGTAACATTGCGTTTTTTAGCTACGGATGATTCTTTCACAAGCCTAATGTACCTTTTTAAGATTTCAAAACAATTGATATCTGCAATAGTGTTAGAGACCTGTTTAGCTATAAATGAAGCACTTCGCTC
>NW_017133982.1:0-443 GCF_001652005.2 Ceratina calcarata | reverse complement strand
GAAGTGATCCCCCCCCCTTTTCCCTCCCCGCCCCGTTTCTGTTCCCTGTTCACTCGTTCTCGACTCGTTGGCATAACGAGATCAATTATGTTACTGAGGCTAACGAAGTTAATTATGCAGCCGACATGCCTGCCAGAGGACTTGAAACTCAAGTATCCTCGTGCCTCGCTTTGCTACTGCTTTCTACCTCGAAATCTCATCACCACTCAACAAAAAGAATACTTATTTCGTATTTCGTCCAAACGAAACCAATCGACAATTCTAATGTAGAGATAATTGAGTATTTAGTGAAACATATAATTTTTGCTTTACTCGAGAGGCAGGTCGTCTTAAGTTAATTGTACAAATATACATGATTTATCAAAAACTTACTAAGTACCATTTATAAACTCTTTAAAAAAAAAAACATTCTAAATACTAACAACAAGATAAATGTCCCAATT
>NW_017133981.1:0-443 GCF_001652005.2 Ceratina calcarata | reverse complement strand
TTTTTTTTTACTTTTAGATTCACTCAACTTTCATAATAACCGACATAAATACATATATGACTTACTTATGTAAAATGTTGCCTCGAACAATGAGCACTTCTCCATTTCCACGAAGAACTAGAATAGGCCATTCGATCTGATTCCAATCAATCATATTATTCTGAAAAAAATTACTGATAAAATTTCGCGATTCGTAAGATCGAGAACATTTCACGTTTTCTCGCTATACCTTGTTAATGTCTTTACTCGCAAACATTTCCGGTTTCCGAAGAGTAGGCGTAGCGAAATCAAAGTCAATCGCCGTATCACCTAAAGAAGTAAAGTCTGGAAGCTTTGATGGTGAACTAAAAGGTACACGGCCAATCTTCCAACATTTGACCAGTCTTGGCCTGTTACCCAGTTCACATTCGTATAAACTACACAAAAATTAGGATTAACTTTAC
>NW_017133980.1:8816-9921 GCF_001652005.2 Ceratina calcarata | reverse complement strand
CCTTTGATTTCCACACGCAAGTCTGAACACGAACGTTCAAGGTTGTTCGAGACAGTATGTATCGTTTCATCAGCTATCCTAAGACTAATTTCCTGTTTTTCTCGACCATTGTCCATTGTTCTTCTTTGCTGATTCATCTGTGTATGTCCCCTGTAGTTTCGTCTTGAGTTTACTATAGTTCTTCTAACTTCTTTGCACATGGCAGCTGTGTGATTCATACCATGACAATTGAAACATCTCAATTTATTGTAGCAATCTCTTGATATATGTCCCTTCTTTCCACAGTTATAGCACTCAATATCGTTTCTAGTTTTTTCGTAGACTTTCCTGACATTTTCTTGACCTTTCCATCTTTCATCTCTTCTGTACTCACTTCTTAACTCTTCTTGTTTCAACGCAAATCGAATATCATTAATTGTAATATCCTTTTGTACTTCGAATATTCTTACATTTTTATCATATTCTTGCCTCAGTCCTTTCAATATGTACATTTTAAGTTCAAAATCTTCTACTTCTCTTCCTAGTTGTACACATTGATTCCGTAGCGCCTCGGCTCTATTTATGAAATCATCAACATTCTCATTTTTCGTCATTCTTAAATTTGTCAACTCACTCAACGATCTCGATTTTAACTGCTCAGTCCCTGCAGCCATATTTGTTTTAACAGCATTCCATAATTTATCAGCTTCTTTTATATGAGTATATTTTAATAATTGCGCCTTATCCATTGTATTAATTAATATAGCTCTGGCTGCTGCATTATTGTCGTCCCATTCATCCCATACTTTAAGATGTTCTGCATAGTTTACCTCATTTTCTTGAGGTTTTACAGGAGGCTTCACTCCCATAACCTTTTTCCATAATTTCTTAGCTCTGAGCACACCTTCTACTTTTTCACTCCATAGAAAATAATTATTATTATTCAACGGTTCAATTGAAGCTAAATTCCAATTTTCTCCCATCTTATTATATTTTGTTTGCACGAACTTCGATACTACACCGCGTGCTTACTTTTAAATCTCACTTTATCTTCTCAATCTTAAGCAACCACTGCGCTCTGCTACCACTTTGTGATATAAATGGGAGTGAATTATTCATTTGTCAC
>NW_017133980.1:6189-8086 GCF_001652005.2 Ceratina calcarata | reverse complement strand
CGTATACAGGGTGTCCCAGAACTAATACTACGCCGAAAATGAGGAGGAGCTGAGGTGATTTTAAACAACTTTTTCCTTTGTGAAAAAATTGTCCGAGGCGTGGTTGTCGAGTTATTAACGAAAAACCCCGACCAATCAGAGCGCCCGCATGGTGAGCGGCCAGTATGCAGGCACTCGTATGCCACGCTCATGACGAGAACGTAGGATTAAAACAAAAGTCACATGCAAGAGCAAAACATTACGGAAAACAAAGCAATTAGTCGTTAGTTTCGTTCGCTGAATAAATGTAACATACTCATTGAAATAACTAACAACTTTATAAATTACAGAGTAGCTAAAATTAAAAAAAATGGGAACAGAATTAGAGTTAAACTTAATCGTTCGTCTTTAAGTTCACCTGCTTCTAGAAAAGCGTCACTGGATCAATGTGCCGAGCCCCGGTACTTGAAGATAAAACACATGGGCAGCAGTGATGTTTCGAACAGGTCACTGACAGGCATGGCCATGTGTTTTACTTTCGAGTGTCAGGCTTCGGCACATTGACCACTACAACTCTTCTAGGAGCAGGTGAACTTAAAAACGAACGACTAAATACATGCAACTTTTCTTTAGCCCCTTGCTCTCGTTATCAGCGCGGTATATGGACGCGGCGACATGCAGGCAGTCGGCGCACTCCTGGCCACTTGCTATACAAGCGCTCTGGTTGGTCGGGCTTTATCGTTAATAACTCGACAACCACGCCTCGGATAACATTTTGACAAAGGAAAGTATTGTTTAAAATCATCCCACGAACCTCCCAATAATAAATGTATCACCAGTTCTGGAACACCCTGTATAAATAGTAAAATGCTTTATTGAGAAATTAAAAAACTATAAAATTGCGTTTAAGTTAATCGAGAGTAATGACTAGACAGCGGATGTTTATGTAAACGTATAGTTCGGTTGTATTTCCGAAAACCCCCATGCTCCGAAATGGCTAAAAGGGCCTAGCTGGATAAGGGGTTCAAATGTGCCCTTGAGCCGAATGAAGCGTCGTTTGCGCCATTCTTATAAAAAAAGAAACAATCACTCGAATTTTTAGCCCTATATCTTAACCAGGAGGGTAGTAATCGGAAAAATTCGGAAAATCATTTCTTTGAGGTTGTTCCTTGTTTAACGCCTTGCGAAAAATCTGAGAAAATTCTGACATGTTCTTAGTGTAGCTGGAGATGTCTCAGAATGTTTTCAGATTTTTCCCTTGCAACATGTAGCCGTCAAAAGTAAAAAAGAGCTAAAAATAATTTTTTCTAAAACGATCGGAAAAACGCTATTTTAATAGTTTTATGGCAGATTCGTTTTGTTGCAAAGATTGTTCATGAATTTTTTCAGATTTTTAGGATTGGTGCGTCAATGTGAAAAAAATCAAAAACTATATATGTCTCATGTTCAAGTACGGAGACGGAAGACGCGTTTCTTTATTTTTTTGTTTTAAGAATGTTTTATTTCCTTTTAATACATACTTAGAGTATAGCCCATAAAACATCAATAAAAGACGGCTTACAGCAACAACGTTAACGTCGCATTGCCCATTGCACTTGGGTACTCGTGGACGTGCAATAACAATTTGTATAAAATTTATCGTAAAATTATATAATAGAAAAATACTTCGCCATATTGCGATTACTTTCATCACTTTATGCCTAACAATGAGAGAAGAAAACAGGAGTATTACAAAAAACCCCACTATCGATCAAGTGTTTTAACTTATATCTAGACTTACGACTACGACTTAAACTAATTATAAACTACTATTTACAAGAACGCTAGCGGCTGTAATACCGCAAAGGGTATCAATAATGAAATGGCCAACCTATGCCATAAATCTCAATACATATACAGGGTGTCCTAGAACTACTAC
>NW_017133980.1:0-5119 GCF_001652005.2 Ceratina calcarata | reverse complement strand
GGTCAATGTACCGAACCCCGGTACTTGAAGATAAAACATATGGGCAGCAGTGATGTTTAGAGCAGGTCACTGACAGATATGGCCATGTGTTTTTGTTTCGAGTGTCAGGTTTCGGCACATTGACCCACTGAAACTCTTCTAGGAGCAGGTGAACTTAAAGACGAACGACTAAGTTCATCTCTAATTCTTTTCCCATCTTTTATAACTTTAGCTACTCTGTAATTTATAAATTTGTTAGTTATTTCATTGAATATGCTGCATCTATTCAGTGAGCATAACAAACGACTAATTGCTTCCTTTTCTCTAATATTTAATCAATTCCTTAATTGCTCTTGTATTTAAATTTTGTTTTAATCCTATGTTCTCTTCACAAGCGTGGCATCCGGCCGCAGCAACGCACGAGGCTGTTATCGCGCTCCTGCCCGCCTTGTGTACGAGCGCACTGATTGGTCCCGGTTTTTTATTAATAACTCGTCAACCACGCCTCGGACAACTTTGTTGCAAAGGAAAAAGTTGTTTAAAATCACCATGGCTCCTCCCCATTTCAAGGCCTAACACTAGTCTTGGGACAGCCTGTATATTGTATTTATAAGCTTAATTATAAGAGTAATTTATGTACTTCGTTAATAAACCAAATATAAAATCTATAGAATTAATATTTACATTATGAAACATATATTTACTCAATACATTTAGGTGGATCACACTATGTTATAGAAAACTGTTATAGAAAATTTTTGAAACTATAGGAACGAGTACAACTTCAAGGAGACTCCGCGGATGTCGACGTATCAGGTAGGCTTCGCGATGCACGATTTCGTCTCTGAATCGGTTGCGAACTCTAGTCAGGATTTTCGGATCTGGACACGAGAATCAATGGGTCATCTTGGTTGGTCCGCGCTGAATCGAGGCCGATCGATATATTCCTTTTTGATAAATTGGTTCCGAATCGAGAACGATATCCCGAAGATGGACCACATCGCCGTTCCGGATTTCAACTTCAACGCGATGGAGAACTGGGGCATGATCACATTTAGGGAATCCGTCGTGTTGCACGACGATGGCCTGACGCCTACCAGGTACATGTACCAAGGGCTGACCACCATGGCTCACGAGTATGCTCATACGTGGTTCGGAAATTTGGTCACACCTGCCTTTTGGGACGTAGCTTGGCTGAAAGAGGGCTTCGCCACGTATTTTCAGTACTTCGCTCCATCTGTGACGCAACCTGACTGGGAGATGATGGACAAATTCGTGGTAGACGTATTGCAACAGGCGCTGCTACTCGATTCCTCGAACAGTGATAGAGCTATGAATGGTCGGTGTGACGGTAGTCCTAAAAGTGCTATGGCTATGCTGGATTTCGTTAGTTACAAAAAGGGTACGTGTAGATTTGTATAATTTTATCGTCAGAAACATTATGTATCATTCTATCTATATTCTTATATTATTTATGTATATTATTATTATTTATGTATATTCTTGTTATGTATTATTCCATCTAATCAGTCATTTAATCATTTAAATAATGTGGATTATTCTATCTATCTAATCAATCATCATTATTCAATCAATATGTATTATTTTATCTACCCAAAAGCATTCAGTATGCAACAACGTATCTTCAACATTGTCACATTGCAATTGCCGTACAATGTTGCTGCAACATTCCAACAGTGTATTTATACGTTGCAGTGCAACATTATAGTAACATTACAGTAAGTTTGTCACTATTTCTATGTAATTGTTATATCAATATTATTAGGAAATTATAGTATAATCAATCATAAAGAAGATCATAATCGTAATCACAATTATAACGTAAAGGAATTATAGAAATACCACCTGTACTTTCAATAATTCATTTGTGGCAATCCTGCAGTAACATTGTAACAACGTTGTTGCAATATTGAGTGCGGTTGTGGTATTGTAAAGATAGATTTTTTAATTTACTTAAACGTATACAGGGTGTCCCAGAACTAATACTACGCCGAAAATGAGGAGGAGCTGAGGTGATTTTAAACAACTTTTTCCTTTGTGAAAAAATTGTCCGAGGCGTGGTTGTCGAGTTATTAACAAAAATCCCCGACCAATCATAGCGCGAGTATACAAGGCGGGCAGGAGCCTAGGGATCTCAGAATTTATCCCGCACGACTCGCTTCCCCTCTTTTTCGCCCGTATTTCGATCCCCACTACTATTCTCCTCATGCGCCTTCGCGAAGCTCCCCATCAAGTACCAGTCTCCACCATGGTCGCGTCGTCCCCACTTTTCGGCCGAGGGACAAATTCTGAGATCCCTGCAACCGCTTCTTCCGTTGTCGCGCCCGTATGCTGCGCTTGTGACGAGAGCATAGGATTAAAGAAATGTTGCATGCAAGAACGAACTAACAAATTGGTTAAATGTCAGAGGAAAGAAACCGATTAGTCGTTACTTAAGATCACTGAACAAATGTAACGTACTCAATGAAATAACTAACAACTTTACAAATTACAGGATAGATAAAATTATGAAAAATGTGAAAAGAATCAGAGTTGGATTTACTTCTTCGTTGGTTAGTGTACCTGCTCCTAGATGACATCAATGTGTCAATGGGTTGACCTTCGGCACTCGAAGATAGGACACATGGCTCGCAGCAGCTGATGCTTGGAGAAAGTCAATGACCTGCACCCGACGATTTTTTCTTTATCATTACGATCATTGTCACTTTCCCACTGGTAAATTTTCACAAAACAAAAATTGTCAGTTTTACACGTCCCAAATTCACTGCCACTTTTCATTTTACAAATCCACTGTCACATTACACTTTGCAATCTAAAATTTGCATACACGTTTTTATTTTAATTCTTAGTTCCGATCGGAATACCGTTCGCGGAAAAATTCCACTGCCGCTATCGGATTATAATTCACTTACGCGTAAATACCGAACATATTAAAATACTCCGTGTTCGTTAGGACACGCACCGTTCTGTTTTGTAACGCAAGCCGAAGCCAACTGATCGCTCGCTCGAAGATTTTCTTCCAGGAAATCTTTCCCCACTCAGCAGGATGTGTATGACAAAAGGCAATTCGGTCTTGGCATCTGGTAAGTGTAAGTCTGAGAACTGTCTCTTGTCATCGGTTCGAGTGTTCTGCACGTGAAGAATTTTTAAGGATGACAAGGAAACGAAGGCCAAGTTTAGTTGAAAAATACAAACACATTTTCTGTAATGAACTTGTCCATCGAGTGGGGAAAGATTTTCTAGAAGAAAATCTTCGAGCGAGCGGTCATTTGGCTTCGCCTTGCGTTACTAAACAGAACGGTGCGTGTCCTAACGAACACGGAGTACTTTAATATGTTCGGTATTTACGCGTAAGTGAATTATAATCCGATAGCGGCAGTGGAATTTCTCCACGGACGGTATTCCGATCGGAACTAACAATTAAAATAAAAACGTGTATGCAAATTTTCAATTGCAAAGTGCAATGTGACAGTGGATTTGTAAAATGCAGAGTGGCTGTGAATTTGGAAAGTGTAAAAGTTACTATTTTTGTTTTGTGAAAATTCGCCAGTGGGAAAGTGATAGTGATCGTGATGATAAGGAAAAAATAGTCAGGTGCAGGTCACTGACTTACTCCAAGCATCAGCTGCTGCGAGCCATGTGTCCTATCTTCGAGTGCCGAAGGTCAACCCATTGACCCATTGATGTCATCTAGGAGCAGGTACACTAACCAACGAAGAAGTAAATCCAACTCTGATTCTTTTCACATTTTTCATAATTTTATCTACCCTGTAATTTGTGAAGTTGTTAGTTATTTCATTGAGTACGTTACATTTGTTCAGTGATCTTAAGTAACGACTAATCGGTTTCTTTCCTCTGACATTTAACCAATTTGTTAGTTCGTTTTCGCATGCAACATTTCTTTAATCCTTTGCTCTCGTCACGAACGCGGCATACGGGCGCGGCAACGCACGAAGCGGTTGCCGCGCTCCAGTCCGCCTTGTATATTCGCGCTCTGATTGGTCGAGGATTTTTGTTAATAACTCAATAAACACGCATCGGACAAGGAAAAAGGGAAAAAGTTGTTTAAAATCACCTCAGCTCCTCCTCATTTTCGGGCGTAGTATTAGTTCTGGGGCATCCTGTATACTAATTTGTACCTGATCTACAGTTAAGAGAAAAACTGAACGTACAATTGAAAATATAACTTCCTCAGTGATCAGGTGGATTAGGTTACTAAATTATGTGTACAAAAGATTGCAAAAGAGTTAGAATTAGTAGAAATCGTACGGAAAAATATGAAGAACGCGTTTTTCAATTTTTTTATTCGGGCTTAGAATAGACATTTAATTGAAAGCCTCCCGGCTGCCAAGATAGATTTACTAAATTTGTTTGCTGACTATTAAGATTGAAAGTCTGAAGTATTTCTTCTCAAATTAGTAAATATATTTACGTGGCGTGGTTTTGTATTTCATTTTACGATATTCTAGTGTTTATAGACTTAAGTATACGTACGATTCATTGGAATATCGAGACCATCTTGAAAATATATTTAGCGTGGTATTCAAGCAATCACGGTTGTGGAACAGGCAGGATATCGATAAGATTATCTCTTTCTTCAATTTGGTTGTTAAATCCTCGTCCGCGGATTCAGTGAAATTCAATTGTCTATAAATATTCTCCAACAAGTCCACCGCATATTTCTGTTAATAACAATTAGAATTACACTCCAGCCTCGTGTTTAATTTAAAAAAGTGCTATGCATTTTCATATCCACTTAAAGGTGTTTCATAGGATGTTGCTAAAACTGAACGAATTTCTCTTTTCCTTGACTACAGAGTTCTCCAAGTAATTACTATTTAGACTCATTTTATTGGATAAAAAATGAAATGAAGGGAACTATCATTGTCTTTAAAAATAATTGATTCCCTTAAAAAAAATTGAGATTTAAGCTATGTACAGAGTGCCCCCGAAATGGTGGTACATTTTTTAATGGGAGGTTCCTGAGGTGATTTTAAACGACTAATTGCTTATTTCTCTCTGATATTTAATCAATTTCTTACTGTAATTTATTTCTTGCTGTTGCATGTAACGGCAATGCACAAGGCGATTGTCACTCACCTGACCGCCGATATACGAT
>NW_017133979.1:0-443 GCF_001652005.2 Ceratina calcarata | reverse complement strand
GGTTCGTATAATATATCACGCCAATAATGATTATATTTTTAAAGGACATCGACTCGTACGTAAGTACTTGTGCGGCAGAGATTTTGGAAGAAGTAAAACAGAAGAGACCACCGAGTAGACTATCGGATGGAAATAATTTCAATAGATCTCCGTTGAACGATAGTGTTAAACGCTTCACGAATCAGGTGTCGCAAGACTTTGCAGAGCGAAGCTTATTGAGTGATCGACCTGCAAAGTCTCCTGCTATACAAAAACGACTTGAAAGATTAAGGAATAGCGATGAAGCGCCTGGTTTATCTCCAATAGTGATTACTAGCTCCAAGCGAGTTTCGTTAGATTTCAAGTCTCCTTTACGGTCGTCGAGTGACAATCAGACAAAGACTCGAAAGTCGCTCGGCGCAAGGTTTACATAAGATTCTAATTGTAAGTGATAAGTTTAATTA
>NW_017133978.1:0-443 GCF_001652005.2 Ceratina calcarata | reverse complement strand
ATCGAATTTCGTGCAATGAATAAATTATAATCGGTAGAACGAGTAATTAAAGGGAATTTTTTTATTAATAATCTTGATTCTGGCGCTGATTTTTAATCGTATGTGTGCCTTGCTTCTTTCCTAGTTACGATTAGGTGTCAAACTCGCAACTAATATTCGCATTTCGCACCCGCGTCCCCGACGTTCCGCGAATGTATGGGCAGAATTCTAATGAAAGAAACTCTCATAAATATGTAATTGTAGATTACGAAGTCACAAACACGAGCGACATTAAGGGTTATCTTTAATTCTTAATTAGTTTTGGAAATATGATGTTTGCTTAAACCCTAGTGATAGCGAAATATGAATCTATATAAAAAAAAAATATTATTGGAAATATATGTTTCGTAAAAAGCTTAGCTAAACATGACATTTTTTAATGCACATTTTAACTGACATTTTTT
>NW_017133977.1:0-443 GCF_001652005.2 Ceratina calcarata | reverse complement strand
GGGATGAATAAATGGATGAAAAATGGTGTTTGAAGGCAGATGGGTGGGTGGGTGATAGCGAATGTATGGAATTACAAGACGTGCGAGACCGTGCCCCTGTCCCTGGACTCATCTCGTCCGACATAGTACTCGACGACAGCGTGCCCGTTGGTAAAAGCACGCGTGGGATTTATCATCCTAGCAGCTTCTGACTTATGCGCATCGCGAGAGTGCCGATATAACGTACACCGGGACACAGTGCCAGAGAAATGCATGCGAGAGTACAAAGGAAAATTAAACCCACCGTCTCTACCCTTTTCAGGATTATACATCAAACTGTCTTTATAAAATTATAATTACGATCATTTCATCAAATGACATAATATAATAAATTATATATAAAAAAAAATGATAAACCTCATAAGACAATTTAATTAACACTAGAAAGACTGAAACTTAGTATA
>NW_017133976.1:0-443 GCF_001652005.2 Ceratina calcarata | reverse complement strand
TAAAATTAATAATTTATAAAATTAATCTTTATCGAATCTTCGAGGAAAGATCATAACACATTTTTATACAATATTTATCAATATTTCAGTAACTATATAACTGACAGAAGAGTGAACACGTAATAGTCAAGCGGCACGCAAAACACAAATTAAGTTATAAGAATACGGTTTAAACTTGTAATTGTTAAGCAAACTTAGTTTCTTTCCAGTATCTTTCGCTCGAATCCACTACATTGGGCATTGTACGGCTGACGTTAATAACCAGTAGAAAGTGGAACAATTGCCGATTGCTGTACAAAAGAAGGTGGATCGATTCTCGCTATCCCGCAAAATGTCACTCCGTGACTCATCGCGTTATCGCGGGTACACGCGTCACGAATACGCGTTGACTTTATCAGTTCACTCGATCGCAAGGGTTAGGTTTAATCGCGCGCATCATCGAG
>NW_017133975.1:0-443 GCF_001652005.2 Ceratina calcarata | reverse complement strand
GTCCTATATAATTTCTTCCTAGTACTAGTTAATAAGAATAATTTCGGAAAAAAAATTGTGAGGCATTCTTGAAATTGTTTTTTACCTCGATAGAAGCAGATAGTGATTACAGTCTCGTAAAAGTGTTAAATCTGGTTTTATTGCATCGCGATTTTTACGAAACTTTAAAGTCGTGTTCAGAAAGGATCTATTTAAGTGTTTCTCAAGTTTCATTAAGATGTCTTCACCTGTTTGGTAAATAGAATTCATATTGATTTCGTTTCTATTATTCGGAATTGTAGGAAACTTGAGAAACGTTCAAGAATAAACCATCTAACAATAAGAAGATCCAAGTATTCTTAAACGGGATTGTAATTCTTCGCTCGGTATCGTTTCCAAAGTCCAACCCAGGTCTCATGAATTCGGCTCGAACACTGTTGTTAAGTAGCTGTCCCTAGATTTAG
>NW_017133974.1:0-443 GCF_001652005.2 Ceratina calcarata | reverse complement strand
GGGGGGAGCAGGGTAACGATTTGGCTAGAGCTGTAGCAGTTCGCTCTATGAAATTGTTTCGGCCGTACGTGTGTATGCCGGGGGTGGAACCGTGTTACGTTCCGGGCGCCTTCGTACACAAACAGGCCAGCGGCCAGTTAATTTATGCTCGGACTATATTCACATACACGGCCGGAATACGCAACCGCCGCGCACATTACATAAACTGGAAACACGCCGCAGAGAGACGGGGACGATCGTAAACGGTGATGGGAACCCGTTCATCAACGCGCCCTTAACCGCTCGCGCTTTAACCCTGTCCTAAGTCGATCGTTTGTTTGCCTAAGATTTGAACATTCGTCGTTTCCGGCTTCCGGTTACGCCGAGTCGAGGATAAGCAAATACGAAATCTGTGTGCTAACCTGCACGTGTGCGCACCGATATTCAATCGGATTTAGAACTTG
>NW_017133973.1:0-443 GCF_001652005.2 Ceratina calcarata | reverse complement strand
GATTTATTCTTTAATTCTGAATCTAGCCTGATCGGCAATTCTGTTACCCTTTTATTTAAAAAACCAACGAACACTATTCCTGAATCTTTCGCTGGCATATGAAACCGGATGAGAACCGAAAGGAACGAACGATCAAAAAACTCAGGGCTCTACGACGAAAATGGATCGAAGCAATCGTTGATCGAATCGAGGACTCATTAGCCCAATTCTTCGGTGAGAAATCGGCAGCCGCCTCGTTCACGCGTCGTTGTTAGTCACGAATACGAAAAATCTAGGCGGGCCATGCAATATGCATCGTTACGATTTCCCGGTGCGTCTCATGCGGCTTAACGCGGTATTAATGCAACGACGTTTCCAATATCGAGTTCACTTGGGTTTAAGATCGTATGAATCCTTAGATAAAAGCAACGATAAAAGCATTCAAATTTTTGTAGTTATTAGAT
>NW_017133972.1:0-443 GCF_001652005.2 Ceratina calcarata | reverse complement strand
AAGTGTACTTGTTAACGTTCAATTGGTTTCAAAACAATAAGAATTGATAGAATTTGTTATATTATTTATATAAGTACTTTCCTATCATAAATTTCTGGCAGTGTATCCTGCAGACTTTTAACCCTAAAAAATAAAGAATTATGAATTTAAGATGAAAAATTTAACTGAAAATCGACACTCACTGTGCTCTGATGGTTAAAAAAATATTGTAGGAACAGGACAAGACTCCTCTTATCGATGAGTTTGTAATTGTTTTACTATATTGTAATCAATAACTTTCTTTAAAGTCCATGAGTGATGATTACTTATTTAGAAATTTGTTCATAAAACAATAGAGATTCGATATGAGATACTCTTTTTCAAGAGTTTATCACCGTTTCTTCTGGGTCATTTTCGAGATCAAAGTGAAGTTTTTTTTGAGTCATTGCTGATTACTATAATAG
>NW_017133971.1:0-443 GCF_001652005.2 Ceratina calcarata | reverse complement strand
ATCTCGTGGGTAATCACAATCGCTATGTCGTCAGCGTAGCCCCATGTTTCTATGCCCCTTTCATTTAATTTATTTAGCAGCGAGTCAACAGCCAAACACCATAGCACAGGGGAGAGGATACCTCCTTGAAGGGTACCCTTATTTGCCAGACCCTTGGCTGATGCCCCTCCATGTTCTGTGGCGATACTTCTGTTTGTTAATATATTATTTATCCATTGTACTACATTTGAGTTGGTGTTGTGGTCCAGCAGACCTTTCATGATTACATTCTTAGGCGTTTGATTGAAGGCTCCTTCAATGTCCATAAAACATGCAAGAGCGTATTTTCTGTTATAAAGTGCTATTTCAAATTGCTTAGTTATACCATGTAGTGCTGCCTCAACCGAGTGCTCTACTCTAAATGCGAACTGTCTAGGGGAGAGTGGGATGGCTTTTAATACTGT
>NW_017133970.1:0-443 GCF_001652005.2 Ceratina calcarata | reverse complement strand
CGAATTTGTTTCGAATCACAGTTTCCTATTTCCCTCTCGTTGGTTGCAGCGGTTGTTACGTAGAGGCATTTGGCGATTAACATCGGCGCACGGCACCAATTTATACAGACATAAACATGTCGCAAGATGGATATATAAATATTCGATAGGCATAACGTTTCGTTTAGTCTGATACGCGTGTAGTCCCAAAGAGCAACATGGAATTCCTTAGCTTCGACGTGAAAAACTTAAGCCTGTCGTTAAAAAAGGCTGCGATACCAGCGCCAGGGCCAAACGAAGTTCTAATTAAAGTCGCTTACTGCGGAATCTGCGGCACTGATCTACATATTATTGAAGTACGTCATCAACATTATGATCTAACATCATATCAACATCCATGTAAATCATCCAGTATATATACTGGATCTTACAATTAGCCTACAGCATTATTGATAGTATATATT
>NW_017133969.1:4898-9998 GCF_001652005.2 Ceratina calcarata | reverse complement strand
GTACTCGTGTCTAGGAACTAACGATTGTTTTCGAGGGCGGCGCTGACGTTCGGTTCCGTCGGTAATAGCGGGCACTTGCTGCGGCTGAGCTGCCACACTACCGTCGGTAACGGCTGTGGAACCGCCACAGATCGTCACGCTCAGCCGTGGCTCAGCGCGGGCTTTACACGCGCTCTTATTGGTCAGTGTTTTTTCTTAATAATTTAAAAACCATGCCTCACTTCGCATTTTGGCAAACGAAATTGTTGGTCAAAAATACTTCCAGAATCACCTCTTTTCGGCTCTAACACTTTTTCTGCGACACCCTGTATATATGTATGTCCCTGTTGGGTAAACATTTGAAGTACAGAGATGGACAGAGACAGAATATGAAAAACCGAGAGTTCGACAGAGGAAGACTGAAAGTCTGTGAGATTGAGTCTGTAGTTCGGTTTAGGTTATACCATACAGAGCGTCCAAAAACTAGTGTAAGACAGTGAAATGGGAGATTCCTGACGTAGTTTTATGCAACATTTTCCTTAGCGGAGAAGTTGTCCGAGGCATGGTTGAGCAGTTATTAATAAAAAAACCTGACCAATCAGAGCGCTCGGGTGGCGCGAGCTCCGGATCGGGAGCGTTGACTCGGATCCGCCCGACTTATCAACAATCTATCACATCTCTATCCATTCCATTTGAATAACAATTAAGTATATTAATTTCCTCGTATTGTTATTCATGTAGTTTATTATTCGTCGTTTTCTTAAAACGCTTCGTATTGAGCGGATCGGTTGTTCACGCGTCAAAGGCCGGACGTCCAGATCAGGGATGCCGTATTGAGCGATTTTTCTCGCTACCCCTCTTCGCCTGGTGACCCCCACTATCGTATTTTGTCCATGCTTACGTTACTCTTGGATATGCGCCTGATGCGCCTACCGGCTTCCCACGTGACTTGAACCTCGTTTATGCGCAAGACGTATGACAAATACGTCACGTGGGAAGCCGGTAGGCGTATCAGGCGCATGTCCAAGAGTAACGTAAGCGTGAACAAAATACGGTAGTGGGGGTCACCAGGCGAAGAGGAGACGCGAGAAAAAATCGGTGAATTCGGCATCCCTGGTCCAGATCCGAGCCAATGCTCCCGATCCGGAGCTCGCGCCAACCGAGTGCTCTGATTGGTCGGGGTTTTTTATTAATAACTCCTCAACCATGCCTCGGACAACTTTTTCGCTAAGGAAAATGTTGTTTAAAATTTACTGGAGTCTCCCATTTCAATATCTTACACTAGTTTTGGGATACCCTGTATACATATAAGAATAGACCGCGCTAGCAATGTAGCAGTCCGAAGAAATGACAAAAGAAAAAAAGAGGAAGTCAATCTTATAGGCCCCTTCTGTGTTTGTGTCCAACCGTGTTCGTTCCGCCTACTTTTCTGTGTAGTTGATAGATTTTCTAGTCCTGCCTCGGGCCCCGCTACATCTACAGACAGTTCTGACTTAAAATTCATTAACGAGTCTGTAGGTCTTTGAAAATGTTCAAACTAAATATACAGTAATATAATGTAACTATCAGCTTGGAGTAAATAGTAAGAAATGTGATTTATTAAATGATAGTATATTCATTGTTAGGGATGGTGCCCTAACTAATTGCCGGGAAAATGAGACTCGGGAGTTTTGAAATAATTCACACGTCAAAGTTTCCCTTAGAAACCCAAAACCGTTTATTCAATTCAACTAGATATTATAAAAGTACTGCCGAGAGACGGACCGGAAAATTCACTCCATGTCCCTGGTGTACTTCACCCAGTCTCTTCCTTATGGATCTCTGGAATTATTAGAAACCGAAGATAAATAAATTGGTGTGGACTGTATAAGTTCTTCGGCACGGTCAGAGTACAACTCTTTCTCTCGTGCCGCAGACAGTATATTGAAGCGCTGCCTTGGAAAAGCCGGAGTGTTGTAAGTACTCCGAACTCTTTCTTTGACAGTTCACGCTAGTGCACTGCGAAATACAATACGCAGGGAGCTCAGTGACGAACACGTCGTGCTACTCTTGATGCTAGGCTATTTTCCTCTGGAAAATCTCGGTGGGCCTACAACTGAAACCGGGGTCCGATACCGGTATGCCGTAACGCAGGAGGATGCACCGCGTAGCATCAGCCGAACATCGGTTACGACGGATCGTTGCAGAGCGGGTATGATGGTCACGACGCCGTGACAAGCTGCAGCTTCGATCACCACACTGGCAAAGGGCTTCCGACTTTAAACGGTCCCGACCGAAGTGCACTACTCTACTAGTGAAACTCGCTTCAAACGAATACTGAAGGAAACGCCTTCGAATATCTCTCGAATACTGGGATCGAGGGTATGAGAGACCCTCATGGTGCAATGTATCGTTACCGATTAATTGCACCAGAAATTAGGATTTTATTAATACGCAGCGAATAGCTGATTTAAATCCGACTAGGAGACGGAATTCCTCAACGTCATTAATCGGATTAAATTCGTCTAGCGAGAGCCTTCGTAGACGATGGTACGCATACGATACCTTCTCACACAATAATAATTCTGCGAAACCGTTCACGGTTCGAAGTGCCGATACGCGGCTCTCTCTCTAATAACAACGCGTCTTCCTCGCACTCATAACCCAGGCGTATACACGCCCGTATGAGTCACGGCTCGCGGCTATAAGAAATAGACCGCGAGTTATAAGAAATTTGCCATAACAATTTGGCTTAACCGTAACTTTTATTTCAAATTCTCGCGAACACATAATAAATTAATCTATCGACTGACTAACTGACCGTTAATTTCTTTGTCTGATAAATTCCGGATTTGTAGTATACGTGCGGAGACGCATGATTCACAATGCAGATCCCTCCGACCTATACGTGTTTTTAACATTCATATTAGAATTAAAATGATGAAAGGATTTACAAGATAGAGGTACTAAAAAAACGCAACATTTTTAAAATACCTCTTGCAAAAGTAAGAGTCTATTGTTACTATTATTTTCACACGATCGTTGCTGATTATCTTTTGCGGGAACAATTGTTATCTTCAATTATCAATAGAACGCTGTATTATTTCAAGATTAATGTACAATTTCACGTACAGAGATCTTCAATAGTGATTGATGAACTTCGTAGCATGATTCATTTTCAAAGATAAAGTATTCAAGAAACTAAATACAATTAAACTAAATACAGTAAGATAATATGACGTATATGTTAGCTTGAAATGTGAGAAATATTATTTATTAATGAAAGCAAGGGGTGGGGAGAGAAAGAAAATTTTCTTTCTGGTGGGATGACACTATTCTCTTATCTATATATTAAAAGCAGCAACATTCTACATCTAAACTACTGTTTATACAAAGACGTTGAACAACTACTGAACTGTCATTTACGTTTTATTAAATAGTTTTTGCATTCGTAAGCATTAAGGTGAATAATAGGATATTGGACATTAAATCATACACGTGAGTACTTCAAAATTAAATTAATTAATAGTTACACGTGATTGTCATGATTCATTCACATACATATGTCTTTATTAATGAAAATTTACTTGTGTTTACAAGTCCCTATTTATTTGAACTGTTCAGCTATGTATAAAATTATTTGAAAAATCTGATTGATTTGTAAGATTGATAGTCGTTCTAAAGATAATTTTAATAGCTTTTACCAGTTTTATAAATGTTTTACAAAATGACTATGATGGATAATATTATTGGCCATTCTAAATATGTACGGCAAAAATGGAATTTAGGGGACCCTTTTCAAATCAAGTGTTTATTACTAACAATTAAATAACGCACGTAATCGTGATGTTTATCGCTGTACTCGTAATTATGCTCACTTCGTGAATCGCCTATCACCAATAGACGTGAATACCGCCGAGCAAAGAGCCCTTCAGTCGATATAATTATGTGTCTTCTACGTACGACAGAGTAAAAGACATAATGGTGTAAGTCACTTTTCAATCAAATTCTGACTTACATTGCTTTCTTCAACTACGAATGCTAATACGTTTAAAGACAACATGAAGTAAGTTTTAATTATAATTTCCATTTTAAACTGATGGTATTAGAATCTAGGCTTTCTAATAGAACAGCTTTTTATTCAGAAGAGTGACTTAAACTACTATGACTTCCCTTTCATATATAGGGTGTCCTACGAAACACTGGAAAGTCCTTTATTTCCAAAGTTATGGGAGACAGACAAAAGTTCTTCTAAAGAACTTGCACTAAGGAATTTTTGTTCACTAAATAATGTGATGTGATGATCAAGTTCGTATTCTAAAATGTGACTATATGTATATTTCTTTGCATAATTTGATTATCTCCCGCTGCTTCGAAGACTACTTCATATTTCCGTTCGTTTCCGTGAGATAAATGTCCCAACTCTATTCAACTAAGCATGATTGCGCTGTCAACTAAACATAAGAAACAATGTATAACTCAAAATTGAAAATGAAAAGTACATTCATGGATTCGTGGAATCTGCTACACATACATCAGGCAAAAATCAAATCATCTATCATATCTGTATTTCTGCTGTATGTCAAGTAGTTTCTTTTATTAATGGGAAAAGTGTTGAATATTATTAAACAACCATCACCAATAGTTATTTTGATTGTATTAACTTTATTTATAACCATTTTTATGTACAATGTTATCTCCGCAATTTTCTCTTTTATTTAAATTTGAAAGTTAAATGGAGGTGCCTATTGCTAACGGATCTAATTGTATTACCTCTACGAATTTATAATAAATAAATTAATGCGTTTAATTGATGGATTAATGGCCACAATTCTATCGAATCAAAATATTGGCGACAAGATATGATATCCTGCATGTTGTTATTCACATTTTTCTAGTAAAATAAACGGATTTCGCGATTCAACTTTTCCATTATCACAGAAATATATACTTCTAAATAGTATCCGAAGTTTCACAGTAAAAGTGTCTTTATGTCGTTTGAAATCCTTAATTTCGTAGACACGTATTCTTAACACTAGAAAGACTGAAAGTTAGTATATACCTATATTGCCCAAAGCAGTCAAAATGACTGCATTGTGAAAGAATAATGTGTAAAGAAAGTCTAAAATTAATTTTTAATAT
>NW_017133969.1:0-3445 GCF_001652005.2 Ceratina calcarata | reverse complement strand
CATATATTTCATTCATTCAATGTTAAAAACGTAACTGTTCGAATACTTTCGTGTACGTGTGTATATATTTTCCATTGGCAAGCTCAAAAGTATGTTCAACTCAGTCATAATCAGTATCCTTCAGATCCCGCTAAGAAACTATCTTCAGCAGTACATGCTTCCTGAAACAATATAACTTTCTTCTGAATAATTTTTTCATAAGATAAGTGAGTCAGGTGCACAGATGATTCCATTTAGTTGATCCATTCTGTATTCTTGCAAATATCTAAAGACAAGCGATGGGTAGATACGTGACGAAGAATCGCTTAGTATTTCGTCCCTGACGAATATTCAAAGTCAAGACCACGGGTTCCCTAAACGCTGTATTTGCCGTATTTACAAATACTATACATATACTAATCTACATCTACATATATCTTCAGGGTTCATTATGGATACAACAGAGAAGAATGATACTGAACGTTATAACATCATATCAAATATAACAAAGGAGAAGTTTGAAGAAGAATATAAAAAACTCTTTGAGAAGGAAACGACAAGAAAAGGAGTTTATCTTCTGATTCTTAATGAACTAGAAAAGGCTGTGTCAGGCGGTGACATTGATAGTTTAAAAAAATTGAATGATTTTATTGGATATATAAATGACACGGAAAGCACGGCTACGTTGAAAGACTTCTATGACAGTGAAGAGAACCCTATAAAAAAAAGCAATTTAGTTATCTTAGCTTGTAAATGTAATAAAGTTGAGATTCTAAAGTACATACTCAGCAATAGTGAAATTCGAAACAGATTGTCTCTTGATATTGGGAAAAGTGCTATAGAATTTAAGGATCAAGATGAAGCGTGTCATAATGCATTTTATTACTCCGTGGGGTCAAACAATGTTGAACTTCTTGATACGCTTATTAATGAGTGGCCTGACGATTACTTTGCTACCCATTCAGAACAATTAGATGAAGTTCTCTCGAACGCTTATGAAGAATTGAAGTTAAAGAACGTGTCACTGTCGAATGAGATACAAATTTATACTGTAAATAAATTAATAAATCTTCGTAATCTTAATAACGTGAAGAAACGCATTGAATTGGTGCTCCAAAATATTAANTGCTCACTCACTTGCGAGAAGAGAAATCGAAGAAAATATGAATGTTACATTTTTTATTGGTCTTCAAAATGATATTAAGAAAATTGGCGATAAGGTCAATATTATACTTCAAAATAAGAAACTTATAGTTATCAGGATACTACTCGAAAAAATTGAGAACATTGAGTGCTTAGATGAAATAAAAGAAGTTGCAGGAATGCTCATGCATATTGACAATGAATTTTATATAGAAGAGTTTGAGACAATGGACTATGAGCTTGAGATCCTTATTAATGAACTAAATAACAACACAACTGAGAAGACTGAAGATGAGCAAAAGCTGTTGGATAAAATACAGTGTATAATCGATGAGAAACATTTTGTGACATTAAAACTCGCTGTTCTTCGATGTTTGTCTGAACATTTAAGCAAGAATAAATATTGTTGAATGTATAGTACATTTGTATTCTATTGTAAACGACATAGTGCTTATGACGACATCTTCATATGCTGTGCATGCTTCAAGTGCGAGAAGCAAGTAATGTAGAATAACGGTAATCTTCTTCGGCCTGTTGATATATTAGCATGAGGTCAAGGAAGTTATAATAAATACCTTTAACTCTATTGTTAATTACAATCTTTATTTTTGTTAAACCTCGATCCACATTTATTTAACAGATACTAAATTTTTAATTTTTGCTCTACTACTATCCATACAGTATAATGTAAGATAATTTAATACATTTTTGTTATTTCTTGTATATTTATTTAAAATAGAGAGTTTAGAAGTTATAATTGTGTCAGTGTCCAAATATTTATGTGATCGTCTGTAGGCCGAAATTTCGGAGTCTTTTTTACTGATTAACTTGTCAATGAGTGAATTCCTAAACTGAAATGTCTAGTTTTGTGCAAGTCATTTCATATGTGGATGCGGTTAATGTAAATGCTGACTGAAACGAAAAGTTTTCCAGAAACGAAGTCCAATTAAAAATTCAAATATAAGACAACCAACATGTTTTGACAAGAATATGTTTATGGTGAATTCATACAGACCATTAAATCTTTTATTGATGTACATAATTAAATACTTTTGTAACACCAAATAAACTGCATGACATTGCATGAAATACAAAAATTGTTTTCGTTCCTAAACTTTTGCCCGCAATTACATGTAAATATCTGGATTAAATATTTGTGATTCTTTCACATATGTTGATGCTCGTAGTCGAATATTCGTCCGAGCCTTGACATTTATTTGCACGCGGTGTGCCGACTATGAATTCGAAATAATTCTAATCGCTTTTTGCGAAGGACCTCTCCAAAAACTAGAGACTAAAATAACACTATGCTAAAGATCAGTCTCGGTGCTTGGCTCAATGCTGTCGAATTTCTACTATGGTCTCTGTGTCGAAAGTTAGGAGTGCGTTGGAGTAAGAAAAAGGGTACGGATGGGGATGAAGAATTTGCTGAGATTCGCAGTAGGATTCAGGTGGAAAATCGCAAAAATGAATTCTATTGGCGAAATATGGAAAGAGGAACTAAGGAAACTAGGGGGTGGTTGTCTTTGTGTGGTGGATTTTTCCCCAATCTTGGATGATGCAGATCGAGCTTCTAATTTTGACTTACCCTGAGCGAGCCAGGTAATAAGCCAGCAGTAAAAAAAGCTATGGTGAAGGAGAGGCTGCTAGGATTAGATGGGTAAAAAGGTAACATCGTTTACGTTCTTAAGGTTTCATGGGTTGACCGTTCAGGCAAGGTTTGGGGATCGGCAGTGTTTACTCCAGCGCAAAACGATCGAGACTCGCATTGCCACCCCTAAGAAATAGTCTTTTAGCTATAAATCATGACAGGCCTGAACAACATATTTATCTGTAAAAAATGGAAGTACCTGTATTACAATTTATCGCAACGAACAATTTTTACATGCAGTTATTACAAAAAGTGAAGAAATTCAGATTAATATAGTAAAGATGATTGTGTGAGGAATACAAATTATATGATATGCATACGGTGCATATCGACAGCCTTGAATGACGTAAGGTCTTTTACACAATCCAACATGTGCACTACGATGACGATTTCAAATGAATCACTAGATTTTCCATTCACAATCAGTAGATTACCAGACACGGTTGCAATAAGTGCTATCAGTACGTCTTCGATGTCGGTGTTGATTGCTCACATTTTCCTTGAAATCTTCGATTTCCGTACCTGCCAACTTAGGCCGGCTTAATGGAATGCATGAATGTGAAAATGTAGTTAGCGACATCACATGGCAGGTAACATAAAATAGGCGTATTGATGTAGATGGTGGAAAAGTTTCAAAAAACCACCAATGAAATCGAGTTAGCAGTAGATATG
>NW_017133968.1:0-443 GCF_001652005.2 Ceratina calcarata | reverse complement strand
TACGGTGGACCCCTTTCCCGAGTTGACCACAAGGGGCAGCACTAGTATGGAGGATATGGCGCGTGGGCCATAATTATTAGATAGGAAATTAACCGGATGGACTAGCGTATGTTTAAGGAACATTTATTCCGAACAAGAAAGACGCGAGCATGTGCGTGCGCGTAATGGCGAACCGCGTGTTCACGTTAATAATGAACTCGCCACTCAAGACTGGCGGTATGTCGCGGTAACTATTAATATAAACTTATGTAGAGAGAGTCTTTAATTTGTACTATCGTTACGATAATCCGCAAGAACGGATGCGCGTTTATACTCGACGATGTGATTGGATACTCGGAGTACACGAAACGCGGCTGAGTGCAAGAGCCTCGATAGCACGTATCTCTAGAAACGTGTCTGAAAGAGCGTGTGTCCAACGGAAGACTGGTAGTCGAACGGAAGAG
>NW_017133967.1:0-443 GCF_001652005.2 Ceratina calcarata | reverse complement strand
GTACGTTAGCGATGATCCCCCTCTCACTCCCCTTAAAAAAAAATGTGGTATCAGCAATTTTGGAGGTCACATCGCATTAGGACCCGTTTCGTTCGCAATAATCCTCCTCTCACCCCTTGAAAAAAATGCGGTATCAGCGATTTTTTTTGGATGTCACGGTGATCCCGCATCTTCCGTGTAAAAACGCGTTAGGGCCCGTGTACGTTCACGATGTTGAAAAATGCAACATCAGCAATTGCTTGAAGGTCGCACAAAATCGCTGATTCAGCAATTTTGAAGGTCACAGAAATGCTGAATCAGCGATTTTGGAGGTCATACACGTGCGCGTCTCCCCTCCCTGCACCCCTGCGCGCCTACAAAAATGAAGAGTCAGCCCCCCGCCCCGCAACCCCCTCAGCACTCCCGGGTTAGAAACCGCCTACTACACCTACTCGTATGGTCAT
>NW_017133966.1:0-443 GCF_001652005.2 Ceratina calcarata | reverse complement strand
GTATTAGTAGAATATTTGAAGCATTATTTAGAAACTCAGGAAGATTGGGACCTGCCATTACCCTTCGCTACATACGCGTACAATACTTCAACACATGAAGCGACCAACTTTACGCCGTACGAAGTTGTATTTGGACACGTAGCCAGAGATCCCTTTACACCCTTGGCACAAGACGACATATTAACCTATCCGACATACGTACAAAACCTGATACAAACGCTGGACAGAATCCGGGAAATGACCAGGGAAAACGTGGAACGAAGCAAAGTCCGTTCTAAAGAACAATATGACCAAAGGACAAATGAAGTCGCGTTCAAGCCAAACGATCAAATTTATGTTCTGAAAGAACCCCGAACTGGGAAACTTGATGCTCGCTACGTAGGACCGTTTACGATCTATGGTATAACGGATCAGAATAACGCAATCCTCGCATCCGGAACCGG
>NW_017133965.1:0-443 GCF_001652005.2 Ceratina calcarata | reverse complement strand
CAAACACCAGCAAGTAACGAGCCAACACCACAGAGGGCGCCAAAACCATCATCCTAGACGAATCTTTCAAACAACCGCGAACAAGCATGACCAAAACTGACTACGTACGCAAAACAAAGATATATAACACGCTCCCCAGACTACTTAAAGTATATTAACTCTATACCTCACAATCTATACCATAATCAGGATGATCAGCTGCCAAAACACACGCACAAAAACAACATTGCAAAAGAGACTTAACCAGAGGGACAGAAGGGTAGACTAATATAAACTCTTGTAATTACATTATGAACAAAAACCTAGCATATTAACGATTATCACATATAGAGCTTTATTAACTTCGAGTATATACAAATTCATCAGACAATACAAATTATAATAAGTAAATAACACAACAATCGAAGTATATTCCGCAACGACGCTAAATCTAATAAATCTTC
>NW_017133964.1:0-443 GCF_001652005.2 Ceratina calcarata | reverse complement strand
GCGATAATGATGACATGAGAATTATGCCTCGCATTACTAAGCAGCATGTATATGAAGATATGCTTAAGAAAATGAAGGTTTCATATTCGGCGCAAGTTCTCAGTCACACAGTGGCCGCGGCCGTAAATATGATGGCCCGATATAGTAAGCAGAAAAGGCTACAAATTTCTAATTTGATTCGGAGCTCACGCCAACCGAACGCTCTGATTGGTCGGGGTTTCTTGTTAATAACTCTTCAACCACGCCTCGGACAACTTTTTCGCTAAGGAAAATGTTGTATAAAATTACGTTAGGAACCTCCGATTTCAATATCTTACATTAGTTTTGGGACACTCTGTACAGTACTTGCTTAGCTACATATGTTTGAAAATTATAAGGCTCCAATACATTTTTTATTGGAGTATGTCCTTAGCCTCTTAAGTCAAGAATGGGAATATTACAAT
>NW_017133962.1:0-443 GCF_001652005.2 Ceratina calcarata | reverse complement strand
GATGGGTATTGAGAGTTTAAAATTACATGCGTATACTGGTGGCCGCCCCGCGAAGTAAAAGACATGGCCGTCGGCAGTATACATTTAAATATGGTATGTATGTAAGCTTTGTGTGTGAGTAAGCTGTGAATGCGCAGACACAGCGGTAAATCATCAAGAGTCGAAACGACGACGCGATTATGTGGACAAGACAGATGGCAGTTGAAGAATAAGAATACAGAGAGAGAGACTGATAAGCGAATAAAAGGTTAACGGAGTGTTTCTCCGAATAGATAGATAGAATGGATAGGTGAAGTAGTGATAGGGAAAATAGTGTAAGTTTAATTACATTTAAGTTAGGATTCATTCATCGGTCCAAGATCCAACGTAAGAGTGGGAAGCATAAACATTTAATTGCTGATTCTCTTATTTGAGGTTAGACAAACACGTGTATATATTGTATG
>NW_017133961.1:0-443 GCF_001652005.2 Ceratina calcarata | reverse complement strand
AATGGTCAAGGCAAAGGCGTAGACAAACTACCGAAAAGAAAGAAGGCAGACGACAAAAATTGTTATTAACACCAAATACAGACACATGACATGACAATAACCACGAAATAACGAGGCAGGAACATGCAAATGATAAAACAAACACACAAACGATCCAAGAAACCAGTAAATCAGAATGGCAAACGCCAAAACAGGCAAATAATAAAACAACAAATGAACTTATAAACGAATAAACCAAAATGTCGCCGAAAAACAGGACAAATAAATAAATGAAAGAGGGAAAAAATTAAGAAACAAACAAAAAGAAACGCAGACGTGAGTCGTAAAGGAACGAAACGAATAACGCACAAAATCCTAGACAAAAAGACACATACACGAGACAAAACAAACGGAAAAGCCATAAAAAGGATAAATCAAGTAAAGTACCAGGTAAGCAGATGCGA
>NW_017133960.1:8778-9479 GCF_001652005.2 Ceratina calcarata | reverse complement strand
TATTTTAAAACAGGGCATATTCATATTAATTATGATATATCATTGTCATTGCCATTATTGCATCATGTATCACTTTGCTCATGTATAAAATTCGTGTCGGAAGTCTTCAGTAATTAAAAAAACGTGCCGGTTTGCACAGCAGTATAAAAACTGCACAGAGCTTATCACATAAATTTGAGGGCATAATTTCCAACAAGATACAGTTAGTAATAAAGTCCTACTAAAGGGAAACTACGGCAATTAAAGCACGCGCAAGCTCCGTAAATTGTATAGTTTGTATGTACATAGCGGGGAACAACGTGGCTGGGCAATTGGTTAAAAGGCGTTAGAAAGCGTGCGCCAAAAACCGGGTCATCCACTTCTCCGGAAAAATCGATACGAGATGTTGGAACGCGAGATACATAAGTACACAGACATACGCGTACGTGCATACAATGAAAATCGTTACAGTCATCCCCGGGAAACAATTATTTCTCGTTTTTCATTTAATTCATTAATTCCGCTCGTTGAATTTCAAAGAGATCCGCGATCAGCGGAAAACAGACTCCACAAGCTTGTTTTAGTTGTTTTATTTACAGGCTCTCTTTACTGTTGTTTTATTCCCAACCACGTTCTCGTTATTTTATTTTCAACCATATTTTCTTCTCTCTTATACACAGTTTTCGTACAATAATTCTAAACCAAACTATTCTGTATAATCT
>NW_017133960.1:6167-6810 GCF_001652005.2 Ceratina calcarata | reverse complement strand
GCATTAAATCAATAATATGCATGAAATGAAAAATTTAGGTACATTTAATGAAACTGATGAATAATCAATTACTTCGTATGATTATTATTAGTGATATCACATTATAAGAATACGCTAATAACGTAAATAGAATAAATCAAGACAGATGAGGGGCTGAACGTAGACAGGCGTATTAAGTTGGAAAATTTCCATTAATGGTGCCGCTAGAATTGATTTATTTATTTATACGGCAGGCGTAGAAAATGTTCGATTAAAGACAGGCCAGGGGTGGTTCCGGGTTGAGTCGAGACGACGCGACGCGACGTCCAACTCGAACTCAATTCGTTCGGAATTCAAATTACTGGCTTCCTTCCACTTATACGCGCGTTACGTCATTCCCAACCATCGGACCTCCTTCCAACCCTTTCTTCTCTCTACAGCCCCTTTATTTTCTCGTATGCGTCGCGACGCGACCCGTCGTTTCCCGAGGAATTCGTCGCTTATTATGCAGTTTGAAGGCCGGTCGTGTCATATATGCTACTCTTCAAATTCTAGTTTTATGTGCAGATAAAGGAAAACAGCAGTACGCAGTAAATTCTCAACTTCTTCTTGGCAACAGTATAATGTTTGCCAAGTTGGAGCTAATCTCATTTTTTTTTTTTTT
>NW_017133960.1:1951-5349 GCF_001652005.2 Ceratina calcarata | reverse complement strand
TAATTATAGAACAGCATGAAAGATAAGCACTTTTGTCGTGGTATTCATTCCATAATAATAGCATTAGTTTTAGTTCGGTAATTGTCGTTTAGTGAATAGAATAAAATTTTATTATCCCACCTGCTGTTTTTGTATTTAGCAAGCGGTTGGTCCACGATGTGGCCGTAAGGGGTTTCGGTCGGGAAGTAGGTAGCCCCATAAAAATCTAAGCCGCGACTTAGCAAGGTTGAGGTCTCCTCGACGCTGGCTAGGGTCACCCTTATCACCGGTGGTCCCGTGTAAATGGTGGCCGGCTCGTTTTGCGTGTGGGCGTCCGTTTTCAACTTCTCGTTTATCGCTCTCACTGATTCGAGCAGGCGCATGCAATGCAAACCAAGACTCCTTAATAGACCGTCATAGAAAAGCTTTTTACCTTATCTATTTACAAATGAAATTCACTTATTGCAAGGTTTATATCTTATTAATTACGTACACCGTGTTGTCTCACTATTAGACTTGATGCATTTAAATGCATGTAATATGACGAAAGATATTCTTATTTAAATTATTTTTTAAAATGATAAATATTTTATAAAATTCTACTGTCTATTTAAATCTTATCAAAATGAAATTATGTTTCTAACTTACGAACGGTACCAGTGTTCAGTGGTAGCCTCGTGACTTCGACTATAGATCTGTATTTGTATAAAGCATGTCGGATATCCTCTTCAGGTAATTCCTCGGGCACGTCTAGCACGTAAACGGTGAACGTTTTTGCTGGTCTACACGGTATCGCGACCTGCACGTGATGTAGACACAGTTTTAATATAAAACTGCTGCCCGCAATACTAATAATTACCTTTTTGTAAAAACGCGCGCCGGTAACTTTGTGAAATCCCTTTTTGTAAACTGCCTGAAAATCCTCAATATTGCTGAACTTAAATAGTATACCCGTGGCCGTTTTCGTCAACGAGAACGCTCCACTGTAATGAAAGTTGACAAAAATATTTTAGAATGAAATATATGGGGACAAATAATTACAGTCACTGCAATTATTAAAAAGTAAATTAATTAAAATAATAAAATGATTAAAAACGCTAATATTTTGTTTGTATATTTATTGTGTTTAATGCTTAAACGGAAACGTTGAACAATTAGTCAGAAGTTATACTCTGCTTTTAAACGTTTTGATATTTAATTGAAAACGCTAATTTGCATTCTACAAACTTCATTGTTTGATTAATTAAAATCAGTGGATGGTACCATAAGCGGTTTAATCTTTTCGATTTAATTAACGAGATTTTGTGGCACGGCGTTCTCAATTAAATATCATTTTATTTTCTTTATTTCCCATTTCCGTTTTTATAACTACCGTTCGACGAATTAATTAATGTCGGCGTTAATTTACGTTGATTGGTCTTAATGGAATAACTTTTTGCCAATTTGTAACGAGATGTCGAATCGAGACAATAGCCGTCAATCGAATTAATTCAACAAAAAAATTGCACTTTTTACATCGATCGATCAGTCATTTAAGAACAATATGTGAACAGCGCGTGGGAAAAATTTTATTGCCTTCGTTAACTAGAAAGAGTATATTGATACGCCAGAGATACAGACCTGGGAACCTCGTTAAAATTCCGGATATAACCATTTCAGTAATAAGTATACAAAACAATTAAAACAAGAAACTAACTGGGTAAATCTAGAGATTGGAAGTCGCATGTAAAATTTATAAGCAGAAATACATATTCAGAAGTTTGACAATATTGTCTCACGTTTTACGAAAAGGCTGAGTTAATTAGACCTCCAGTTACCTTTAATTAAGATTTTACTCTGGTTACTTCGTTTAATTAACCCTGCAAGTCGGGGATTATGAAAAAGAATTATTAGAAATTCTCGTATGCTTTTACACTGTGCAATCATGAAATGTTCATATCTCCATCATCACAGAATTAATAACTAAATGTTTCTGCAATGAACTAAGCTTACTGACTGACTGATTATAAAATTACTGACATTATAAACAATAAATTAATTTAAAAAATACTCGATTATCTTTAATATCATCTATCGTCGCTAACGTGCCGAGGTGCTTACCGGAAGTTCATTTTTTCGCAAATGGTGGCCGCTTTCTCTATGCTGAGCTCATGGCTGGGCGTCAGCAGGAACGCGCCCTTCGTCAAAAAATCGTTCTCGCTAATTTCCGAGTCGGTGTCCCGATCCTGCCAATCACCGGATGTCCTTTGAAGCGCGTCGTCCTGCGCGTTTAAACGCAACAAAGACCCGGTTTTCGACGTTGTCATCTTGTTAACCCGCGCCACCGACACTGACTGCTCCACGCCTTTTGTGACTGTCTTTTATAGACACGGTTCGCCGAGGATTATTACACTCTATATACTATACTTACGCATCTCTTCATATATTGGCACACATGTGTCCACGATAAAAAATGCCAATGGCTCGTCGGTCAATTTCGTTTTCGATTTTATATTTTATGAGAAATATTACAAGCGTAGAATGTCTACTGATACGCGCATATCGTTATGTACCTGCACTGTTAGCTTGGCATAATAGTGTATTGTATAACAAGTTGGTCAAGTGTTTGTATTGTCTAAAATGCAGTGATGTATGAATGTTGTTCCGGGAATTAATTTATCAGTGGCAGAGAGTTACGACTCTAAATTAACTCGAATAGTTTTTAATATTCCCTATAGACAAATTGTAAGAAAGTTTCGACAGTGTATGATTAAATTCTGAATACCGTGAACCGTGAACTCACGAAATCCGATTTTAGAACGGTATATAAAATGTTATTTTATTAGCGCTCCTATCTCTATTAAAAAACAATTAGATTTTCCAGAAAGAGACACGAGGCTGGGATGATAGAGTGCAGCTTAGTTAGGGGACGGTAGGAGGGGTGTAAACGGGGCTCGACGCCACTGGCCTGTAACCCCATGCTTCCCCCAGGTTCGATCAATAGTGACTGGGTAAAATAGTTCCACAATCTCAGCTCGTTTTTCGAAAAAAAGAGATGCAAAAATGGGAACCAATTTGCTACGTCCCATTCGTTAACAATAATTGATTATCACTTCATATTCAATTTAGTTTTAAATATCCTTTATATTCAATTTAGTTTTAAATCTGTTTTAATAAATCGTGAATGTTCGCTTTAATAAATCACAATCCTGATATCATTACATATTTTCGACGTATTTATTCTATAAGTAAAAATCGCAGTTCAGTAAAAAATTAAATTTAATTATAAAAATAATTATTTTCTATTTAATTGCTGTGTCCCCGATTGATTTTCTTTCGCTAAATAAATTGATTTTAAATTGGCACGTTGATATCTCTGAGACAGAAAGGATCTCTGCTAAAAGAGGAACGACGATTGAGTCTTTGAAATGACCAGAGGA
>NW_017133960.1:0-567 GCF_001652005.2 Ceratina calcarata | reverse complement strand
ATATTTTGGCAAATATATATTTCATCGATTTAATAATTTCGTTCCATTAGATGCTCGTTTCGATCGATTCCGGATTCCTTTTTAATTAATCAAACAATTTCTGGTAGAGTTCCTTAAAACTTTATCACTTGCCGAATGCATAAGCAATTTCGGGTTGATCTCTGTTACCGCGGACCCTTGAATGGATTATGGTGTTCGCGCTGTGATTGCAGCCTCCCGCAGCTAATATACGGAAACCGGTACACACCAAAACTGGTACACACCCAGTAGAAATTACCATACAGATTGCCATTGACTGTTGCACTGTTCCAACCGGCAAGAACAGGGACATTCTATGAATCTGACTAAGCATAATCTTCGTACTCTATACCGAGTGTACGAGCACCAGTTTCAGCCACTTAGTTTAAGTTATACGTATATGAGACAATCAGTTAGGAAATCGTTTTCAACTTTAAATGATTTTCCAATTTTTATTAAACTCATTAATCTTTATCAAAGAAATTTAAAACACATTTTTTTAAAGTAACAAATATTTGCATGACAGAGAATATAAAATCAATTCTGTAA
>NW_017133959.1:0-443 GCF_001652005.2 Ceratina calcarata | reverse complement strand
GGATTCCTCGTAATTAAAATTCAAAAAATTAGAAGAACAAATCGAAAAAAAAGAATTAGGCGTGTACTGAGCCTTGAAAAATTGCAATAGAATCATAGATACTCATAAATACTGAGGAATACCAAAACGTTGCCCAGATTCAGTACGAAGGTCGTAGGTCACGTTGTCAGAGACAGAAATAATTACTATATGCAATTAATAATTGTTAGTAATAAGTCGTGTTCTTCAGAAGAGTGCAAGGAATCGAGGAAAATAAAAAGGAAGAATCTTTACGATCTGCATACGAATTAGACTTTCTAGAATAGTAGAAAATTAAATCTGAATGAAGTTCATTAATTTAATCAGATTCTCTCTTTCCGAACTTCATAAATGGTTCTTTGCAATTAGCATCGAGAATAAATTAATTTCTTGCCCTTCTTGGGTCTGAGAAAAATAAAGGAGGC
>NW_017133958.1:0-443 GCF_001652005.2 Ceratina calcarata | reverse complement strand
GTCTACATATATATAACAATACAAATTATGTTATGATTTAATTATAATATAAATATAAATTGAATATTCACATCCATTTATTTTATATTGTTTGCTTACTTTACATTATTAATTTTTTTGTCATTTTCATTAGTATTTCGGATCACCCTGCTACTTAGGTTTTGGTACGCTTTTAAATGCACCAGTAGTGGTGGGAATATCCTTCATGCACATGCCGTACGTCGACGATTTCATGGCAAATCCCTTCAGCTACGCATCCTTTTCGAACTTATACACCGACAAGCCCGTCATCGAAACGTTTACCGATCGCTTGTGGAACTTCATCGTCAATTATTGGGAAATGCAGAAATTTTACTCCTACACGTCCAATCAGAACGAGATAATGAAGAAGTATCTTGGTTTAAGCGACATCCCCGATGTTAGAGAACTAGAGAAAACCGTCT
>NW_017133957.1:0-443 GCF_001652005.2 Ceratina calcarata | reverse complement strand
TATATTATATCTTGATCTTTTAATATCATTAAAAATCCTGCATAAACTCGAATCCCATTTCGTTCAAACAATGGCTATGTTTAAATTACCGAATCTTTTACGTTGATAATTATATTAGTCGGTGTGTGAAGTTGTACAAGAATTAAAATCCCGGAACCGGAACGATTTACCCGCGTCTTTAAGTCTTAAAGGAAAAATAATCACGCTGTGAGCCGATTCAATCTCAAGACGGGAAACGCGGGATTAGCACAAAGAAATGGACGTCGTTCACATTAATAGGGATTTACTAGTGTCTCTGTTTTTCCGGTTTCCACCGAGAGGGCAAGAAATCTACGTTTCTATCCCCCATTACATTGTGCACCTCTAAAAAGACACAAGGTTTTGTCCTTTTATGTGAAACTGAATAAATACTATTTTAAATTCTACATTTCATTATTTTATAC
>NW_017133956.1:0-443 GCF_001652005.2 Ceratina calcarata | reverse complement strand
TCTACGGGAAATGTAATTATCATAAGAATACATGCAAATTTGAAGTTACCGTAATTTTTCAAAAAACCCATGAATTGATTTAAAATTTTACAGGTAGTTTTTTAATAAGAATAGGAATCTTTAATAACAAATTCAACATGCTAGCATCGTTTCAGTGTATAGCCTACACATCTTTAACGTACAACAATCGAAGTTTTGGAGACTTTGAACCTGCTCGTGGCACACCGAGGCAACATCCGGTTATCGGAACGGAACGATCTCGCAATCGGTGATCAATGACTGGGATACTATCCGTGACTGTGCAATTTTGAAGGCTGTCTATCCGAATACGTCGACAAACTCAAGGCCATGGTCAATATCACGAACGAACGAGATACTGGCAAAAGGAACGCGGAATATAAATAGTATCTGGGTGTCGCAATTGATCGATATACGAAACCTCG
>NW_017133955.1:0-443 GCF_001652005.2 Ceratina calcarata | reverse complement strand
TAGCATGTTGAATTTGTTATTATAGATTGCTATTACTATTAAAAAGCTATCTGTAAAATTTTAAATCAATTCATGAGTTTTTTTGAAAAATTATGGTGACTTAAAATTTGCATGCACTCTTATGGTATTTAGCAATAACCCTTTTCTTTGCCAAAATACAAAGTGAGGCATGGTTTTTGAATTATTAACGAAAAACATTGACCAATGAGAGCGCGCGTAGGGCCTCCGCTGATCAACGGCCGAGCGTTACGATCCGAACCAATCTATTAGCGGTTGAAAACGGCCCTGTACGTGCTCTCATTGGTCAGTTATTCTTGTTAATAATTAAAAAACCGTGGTTCATTCTGTATTTTACAATAATTGGCGATGAACAAAATAATTAATTGACTAGTTCTGAAATACCCCTTTAGATTTTGCGAAATTGCCTTTTTTTGCCAATAACT
>NW_017133954.1:0-443 GCF_001652005.2 Ceratina calcarata | reverse complement strand
GAGAGAGAGAGAACAGGCGCACAGAGAAAGGAAGTCCCGACTCGTTCGTCGAAAGGATAATCCCGTAATTAATACTGGGCATGCAACAGATGCGTGACGCTCCGGCGAAAGGTGAAAAAGGCTCGAAACTTCCGTGTTCTCTCTCACTCTCTCTCTGTCCCTGTTCCTCGAACAAGCGTTGCAACGTTGCCCCGCGCCGGTTTCCCGTCGTTTACGGGCCTCCGCGGTGCATGGAAGCTTTGTGTCATCGGGAATTTACGGTGGGACGGAAGGCGAGGATTTTGATCCAGTTTCTTTATCGTGGTCGTAATTCAAGATATCGCGCGAGGAACACGGCCAGGGCGATCGGTTCCGGGGATTCGCGAGCGCTAACGTGCTTTGTTGCGAGATGGTCGATAGATAGGCATTTTTCAGGAAACGAGCTTCAGAAATCAAGAAGCTGC
>NW_017133953.1:0-443 GCF_001652005.2 Ceratina calcarata | reverse complement strand
TTGCGTAATCCCGTTTCCCGCTCCTATCCGGACCCGGTTAGGTATTCACCTAACATGCTGTGTGGTCAATTGTAAAAATATTGATTTATCGCAATTATAATATCTGTTGTATTTGCATCTCAAAATATTAATATTGTAATTTTGATTTGTTCCGCTCCGTTTAGGAACGTTTTCTTTAATGGACTGATTCTCGAGTTTACGTTTTTCACTTATTTCATTTTTCGTTTCTTGTTTCACTTACGTTAATAATATCTGTATTACAAATTTAGTACGATTTTCTTTTTTGTAATATTTCTTCTCTACGTAATTGACAGTACTTATTGAATCATACACTATTGGAGGTACTATTGATGGAATAGGTTTTAAACTATATGGGTAGTGCTCGTTGTGGACACATCGAATTTACATTGTATATGACTTTATCAGGTCTTGATCCACACAGA
>NW_017133952.1:0-444 GCF_001652005.2 Ceratina calcarata | reverse complement strand
ACATCACCATCATATTATTATTTTTGTGCCATATTTTTCGGTATTTTCTAAGTTACCAACGTTTTTTTAAATGCAACTGCATACTTTGTTCCTTATATAATTAGGAAATAAAATACACAGTAAAACAATATAACCACTATAGAAAACATGAAAGAAAGAATCACTTGTGCATCGATTCCCTTAGGAATGAATTACAGACCAGTACATTCTCTTACTTTACGAATGTATATTATATAACGAATGTATAATTTTTCGTTGATTTAAATATAAAAACATCTGATGCAAATACATGTAGTTAAAGATGTGCGTCAATTACAGTGAAATGAGACACATGAAGTTCCAATTTCTGTTCAGGCCCTTATTTCTACTCAATGCTGTACTTTTTTATAATTAGATGTTATTGTAATATTAGTAGGGATATAAAAAGGAATTAAGATATTTACT
>NW_017133951.1:0-444 GCF_001652005.2 Ceratina calcarata | reverse complement strand
AAGGACGGTCCAGGGGAAACCTCCTTCGCTGAAGCGACTACCTCGCGGGCACCGCGACCATCAGAAGCGCTGTCAGGATCAAAACCCCTGGGGTCAGGCAACAAGAGGAGGCGAGCTGCTGGACAAATGGAAACTCAGGGGCCAAAACGACGAAGGAGACGACAGCGGTCTGGCAGTCGTTCACCATCACCGTCTCGCGGACGCGGCCGAGCCAAATCCTCACGAGGGCAGCGGCCAAGGAAGGACGAGGAGGAGGACCTCGTCGAACACCTTAAGAAGTCGCTCGACTCCTGGAAGCATCGGTAAGTGACATTTGGATTCACATTTGTTCGCGTTTCGTGGTTGCGGGATACCCGCAAGGGGGGCGGTAGGTTTGAAGATTGAAAAGATGCAGGGCTTAAGAGAATTACTCGGCCTGCAATTATTAATTTAATCCGGGTTTCG
>NW_017133950.1:0-444 GCF_001652005.2 Ceratina calcarata | reverse complement strand
TTTATTCCTGTAGTTAATTTATTCTCCCAAAATACTTTCTTCACCATGTCATAACAAACTTGTACATGTGCATCAATTTCGTTTCCAGGAAAAATATTTTGGGCCATTCCTGTTTTTTTGCGCAGTAAACATGAGTAAATAGTATTTGAAGTTCTGTCTACAATATTGTTTCTAACGACCAACTGGCCCGACCATTTCGTTTGATTCCGGTGCGGTACGGGAAGCCTGCGGTCTGTATAGATCGATCAGAAGGAGTAGAAATCTAAGAAACCGTATCATGATGGGTGCCGTGAAATCAATGTTAACTATCATACTTCTACAATCAAATTAAAGGTTGAAGCCTTTAATATGCCGGTCGATCGACATCTTTATTCATTTTTTATAACCAGTAGTTTAAGGATGTATTGGCTATACAGTCAATCCCAAAAGTTTATGCACTTTAGA